>NW_028145427.1:650000-935000 GCF_977016875.1 Pavona decussata | reverse complement strand
TTTGCGAGACACGATGTCACGGGCCTTGTTCTCTTTTTTCCTTTTCTTTAGGTTTTTTTCGGGAGTTAAAAACTCCAATCCCAAAGAAAAAGTGGGAAGAGCTTCTTCATCAGCTGGTTCCCTTGTTGTCATCTGTAGTTAAACGTTTTGCTGAAGATTTCTCCCGTTTTTGAATGCAAAATGGAGAAAGTCGCTCACCGAGTTCTCGAGGCATTTGTTTGCTGACGTCATCAGCGTGCACAATATGAAGCACGCTCGCGCAATTGAATTTGATTGCACGAATTTACTAGCTATACACCGTATTCACAAATGGCGGACATGCGCGGAAAAGACTGGCACTACGCATCAAAACGAGGCGTTTTAGGATAAACAAAATAAATTTCCAGCGAATGTAAGCTTCTAGAGGGTCGATAAGTGCTGAGTTTTTGAAAATTGAGTTTTTCTGATCACTTAGTCCGAACGAGTTCAAGTTGTAGTGTTTATTATTTATTGGTTGGCTTCTTGTAGCAATCTCAAATGCAAACTAGACACAGGAAAAAACTGAGTTAGATTGTGTTTCAAACCTTCGAGTGTAATGTCTACAGAAAATATGAAAAGTTGTTAGAAAGATCTTCACTCTAGCAGGAGCCACAAAGGTTTATTCAATGTATTTTTTGGAAAGGGAATTAAAACAGGTTTCGAAGGAAAGAAAATGAATCTACAAACGGGCGCAGTTCCAAAGAGGGTTGCGTGGTGATTACTACTCGGAAGTTCCGATCACAAAAGCTACAAAAACCGACTCCTACTATTGTGAACAGCTCTAATGCCTAAAAAACGAAAACAAAAGGAGGTGAGGGAAGCTACTGAAAGAAAAGTTTAACTAAGGAAGCAATATGTGAGCCAAGACTTAAATATTTCGGTACATTTTAGGCGCTTTTTCCCCGAAATAAAAAAGATATCATGCATATCATCGCAAAATTGGCCATGATTCATGCAAGTCATTGAAAATGTGGCAGTTGCCAAAGTCAAGAGGAACTACTGGAAGTAAGGTATCAATTTTAAGAAAACGATCCTGCAAGGAAATTCAGGAATGTCACTCTCAAATGCGTTATATTGTAACTGCATTATAAGGAATGACAAGTTTAGGAACCCAGTGTAAAGCGAAATACGATAATCTAATTCTGACAAATTACCTAATTAAGTATGCGAATCTTTAATGATTTCAACCGAAATGTCGGTTAAAAAGCCACAATGCTGTGTTCTCTAGTCCCTGTTTCACGGAATACAATTTTCTCATTCAGGCAAGAAATGTTCCTTCTGAGCTTGTTCCATTATTAAACAGTTGGATTTTGATGACTTGAGTGATTTAACAAATTATGAATTTTGAGGGGACTGCATTCTCTGCTTGTTGTTTACAGTACGGCTACGATATAAATGAATCGAAACAGACAAGTTTTGGTTCATCTGTTGCTTCTTTTTAAATTATTCGTCCAGCCGTTTCTCTCCACATCCTTCACGTCTTTTCGTTGTTGTCTTCGTCTTTTTTTTCTTGGTATTACAGCGGTTTAGACAAATGGTTGTAGTCTCTCTCGCGCTCGGAACGTCCGATACGAAGTTGATCACGCAACTCTCGTTAGAAATGCATCCTTTTATATGTTAATTTTGCTTCCTTCAAGACCAATCTCACCTTCGGATTCCGAAAGACATACCAAACAAACTTCCGGTAGTATCTCTATCCATCTGCGCTCGAAAGTTGAATCCTTCGGAAACAAAAACTCTAACCGATTTGTTTCCGTGATTGTCTATTTTGCATTTAGGATTGCTACAAGAAACGAACCAAGAAACAATAGACCTCTCTCGTTCGGAATAAAACCAGAGATCTGAAAAACTTGCTGTTTAAGAGCTTATCTGCTAAATAGTCTCTCTGTGAGCTTGTACTCGCAGGCAAATTATTTTTTGTTTATCCTAAAACGCCTCGTTTTGATGCCTAGTGCCAGTTTTTTCCCGCGCATCCGCCATTTGTGAATACGGTGTTATAAACCATGTTCGCGCACAGACCACTTTAGACAGTCCTTTGTGTATGCAATGTCAAAAGATGCCTAGCGACAAACAACGCGTAGTATATAGCTAGTAACCATACATATTTTAATCCCATTAGATACTTATATTTTTATATCATGTACATGTGTTTGTAATTAGTTTTAACATTTACCTATTTATATATTTCTCTGTAAAATACGCAATTCAGTCTAATGACTGCGATGCATTTTTGAATAAACAGTCTATTCTATTCTATTCTAAGATCGTGCTAATCGCAACGGATCATAACTATACAAAAAAAAAAAAACGTTTTAACACCAAACTTTTCATACCATTTTTAAAAAAACGGATTCGGCCAAGGAAAATTGGCGAAAGAGGGTCTGGATGGGGTTAACTGACAACTGACAAATAGCCAAAATTTTAACTGACAACTGACAAATAGCATAAAATTTAACCGACAACTGACATTTATACTCGCTGGTACTGACAACTGACGAAAGACCTGTTGCTGCGTTTTTCGGCTAATAATTGATATATTTTATACCAAATCAACAAACAAAGGTGTACAATAAACAGCAGCAGAGTAGGGCGTCATATTTTATACTAACAATTCATATTAGTTAATAGTTTATTTCTAACATGACCCAAATTTACGTGGAGCCTGGTGTGTTTTAAAGCTTTACGCTTTAAAGGGACAGCCTTAGAATAAACGCCATAGGCTTAACTGCAGCAATTGAAATCTTAGGAAAACTTTTGAAAATTTCACTGGGCTCCTGACTGATATTATAATTTTTCAAGAGCTATAAAAACTGTCCCCCAAGTGATTTTAACCTTCGTTGAAATTTTTCATTTCGACGAATTTTTATTTTTTGCATTCCGGATTCCGGACTCCGGATTCCGGATTCCGGATTCCTGATTCCGGCTTTTAGGTAAAGCCAGCCCGATATCCTCATCGGCTCTGGTCCCAGAGTGGGGGAAAACAACTAATTTTAGTAATTTCTCCGGCGTATAAGGGTATGCAAGCCACCGCACAACGTACACCCAAAATTTTACGTCCTGGTTATGGATAATTTGAAAGCTAGTGATGAAAGCGATTACGCAAGGATTGCATTATATTACCAATACGGGTTACACAGACAAGGACAACAGGTACTGTTACATCCACCCTCCCCAGGGTCTTTGTCCAAGTAGCCGCCATCTTGGTCCATGCCGGTTCACTCAGGTAATTTGTCTGTATCTTTTGTTGTTGATGACAGCAAAGTACAAATTATGCTAACGACGCATGGAATTATTCTGTTTTTTTTTTGCTGATCACAGCGCAATCCACAGATGAAAGGTGAAGAAGCTGAAGAATCAGGAGGAACTCACGGGACTCGCAGTAGCTCTATAAACTTTCAATTTTTCACCATTGCGCACACAGAGGAATTTGACCAAGGTGAGCGGTAAATTAAAAAAACAAAACAAAAGACAACAGACTTAGTTTAAAATGCTAATCTGGTAGAAATTTTAAGATCGCCCTTTTCTACAGTGGAGAGCCAACGAAATATTAGCTATTTACCTGATTAGTTACGGATCAAAACACGACAGGACTACAATATTGCTCGCAGGTGGTTGCTTTTTACCAATTGTTTCATATTTTTGTAGTTCGTTTTAATTTTTTTTTAATTTGTCCAGAGATTCAAACTTCACGAACCCGCCATTTAACTTGTACATGCAAATAACTTGTGCTCGTGAAGGGTTTTCACGGCGGCCATATTGGAGTAGCAAAACAATAAAATGATTTTCCTTTGGGAAATAATATGCGTTCTTGTTCGATCTGTTCTTCCAACATAGCCACGGTGAAAACCCCGCACTGGATGCAAGCGTGTATAGTTTCTTTACCTGACTCATATGCTGTCAGGGCTGTCAACTCTCCCGGATAATCTGGGAGTCTCCAGTCTTTGAACCGTATCTCCTGGTCTCCAGATTTATGTCTGTAATCTCCAGATTTTTAGCCGTATCTCCCGGTCTCCAGATTATGTCTGTAATCTGCAGAATTTGAGCCGGTTTCTCCATATTTACGTCTGTAATCTCCCGGTTAATTGACCAACTTTGCTATTTGTCATAGTCTCGATTTTGTGATAAGAAAATCTGAAATGTGTAGCATTGTTTCTGGTCCTATTTGTGTATGCCCCCCCCCCCCCTCACGGAACCCCGTGATTTGGGCTTGATGCAACGCCTCTGTAAGGTGCTTTGTTATTGCTGGCCGGGGAAGTCATATTCTCTATATTTGTTGATGTGTGAGGTTGACAGCCCTGTTATGCATGCATGACACCACACTTAAAACTTGTTTTGAATCCAGCTGTTATGGGGTGGTGAAAGAAGTAAGCTTATACAGTTGAACCTCTCTACAACGGCCACCTTGGGGACAGAAGAAAGTGGCCGTTGTGGAGAGGTGGCCGTTATGGGGAGGTAGGGGTGTAATATGACACCTTTTTTTCGGGAAGTACAACATGTTTATTGTGCCAAGTTCATGCTTACTGTAGCCTACAACGGCAATCCAATCTTAAATAGTATATATGTAGACAAAATACACAATAAAACGTAAATAATGTTTTGAATCAAAATGTTATCAAGACGAAATGAGGAAGGTTCGCAACATTCGCTATATTATTGTAGGCAATTTATGCTTACTGCAGCATATAAATGGAACACAATCAAAATACGTATATCATTAAAATGGATACAGAAACGTAATGTTCCGAAGACAAATGTCGATTACTGGATCAGTTTATCAAAAAAGGTTTTTCCAGAAAAGAACTGTACTGGCCGTTGTCGAGAGGTTATTTTGGCAGTTGGGGACGCACTTTAGTGGCCGTTGCCGTTGTAGAGAGGTTTAAACAAGAGCTAATGTATGGACTGTCCGCCGGGACAAAAAAATGTGGCCGTTGTAGAGAGGTGGCCGTTGTGGAGAGGTGGCTGCTAGTAGAGGTTCGACTGTAGTATAATTTATCTCATGAAAGGTTACATAGAAAAGTAAAAATTAAATGCACGACTTAGGCCCGGTTCAGACGCCGAACTTTTCATGAGCCGAACCTAATACCTTGAATTAAGTACATGAAAAGTTCGGCGTCTGAATCAGTTACTGTTCTTCCCGCCTCAGGCTCAGCTGGGAATTTTGGCTTTGGAACGGCTTTGATTCAGATGTCGAACTTTTCATGAGCCGAACCTAATGCATAAATTATTATAACATGTTTCAAATAAAAAAATTAAAAAAAAAAAAAAAACGCTCACATTTCGATTGGTTTTGCTTCAAGTAAATTAAGTTCGGCTAATTGAGTTTGGCGTCTGAATCATAAGGTCGGATTTTCGTGATTTGGGCCGACCTTAATTTGAATTAAGTTTGGCTCATGAAAAGTTTGGCATCTGAACTGGGCCTTACTAGCATAATAAACAGAACAACATCAGAGAGATTTAGAATTGCGTTTACGGGAAACGGTAAACCTGAGGTTCGTGTTTATATTTTCTTGAAACAATTAGCAGATAGATGAGAATAGTATACACCTAATGCATGGTCCCTCAGGAAACAGTTAGTTTTGTTTTCCCAAGAGTACTTCCCATCAGGACTTGAGGGAAAACAAACCTAATTAGTTTTCAGGAGGGACCATACATTAAGTGCTTTGTTATTACATTAAGACTTTCCCTTCAACAATCACAGCAAAACGAACAAACAAACAACTGAGAGGGCAACAACTGCGGAATTGTATCCCGATCGGGATACATTTGTATTTGATCAGGGGCACATGACCAAGAATCAACCGATCACAGTGCTTGTTTTGTTAAGTGAAAGTCTAGGTATATAAAAATTCGAAATAATTCTAGCCTTTCTGTTGAGGCTAGATGTACAAGTTAAAAAAGTACCTAATAATATCCCCAAAATCATGCAACATGGATCAGTGTGAGAAATTAATGGACATAGACAAGGTCTGAATTTGAACATTTCAGTATTTTATTTATAAAATGGCACACTCAAACAGGAATGTTTCATGGCCTTGTACATCTGCTTGAAGCAAAAATTTGGTGCACTATTTTCTGTTTTAATTGCAAATAGTTAATTTCTCAAATTTGCTGATTGTCAGGTTGATATTCAGCACTTGCAGAAACAAGATGGTTGATGATGCAGAAAATGCACAGTGGTCCAAAGATCCATCTGATTTCCAAGTTCATATCAGGCAATCAAAGTCAAATAAAGTTTGCAGCGTACACAATGGTTGTCTTGGAAAATTGTTGTCTGCAAGTACAGGGAAAGAAATCAAAGAGCTGTGTACTTTAGCTTGGCCAACAGTCCTCTCTTACTTCTTCTACCACTTGGTATCTATGATAACCTTGTTTTTTGCGGGACGTCTTGGGGAAGTGGAATTAGCAGCTGGAGCATTAGCTCTCGCATTCATCAATGTTACGGGAACTTCTTTGTACATTGGTTTGGGTTCTGCTGTGGAAACGTTGTGCTCTCAAGCCTTCGGAGCAAAGAATTATCGCCTTGTTGGTGTGGTGCTACAGAGAGGAGTGTGGATTTTAGGGATAAGTTGCACCCTCACATGGATATTATGGATAA
Organism: Pavona decussata; assembly: GCF_977016875.1. NCBI lineage: Eukaryota > Metazoa > Cnidaria > Anthozoa > Scleractinia > Agariciidae > Pavona > Pavona decussata. The sequence goes on along the minus strand of NW_028145427.1, from coordinate 928,387 downwards.
ACACCGAGTTGCTTTTGTTGATGGCGCATCAGAAAGAGAGTGTTGCACGGTAAGTATGAATTCAATATTTTATAATAATTTCTTCTTCTCTAATGTCTATACCATTTGTTTGATCTTAAATGCTGTGATTGTATCATCACCTACACATACATGGATGGTAGCAGCAGATACATTACTTGTCTAAGTTGGAGGAGCCCATGTACTTGGTCAACTCCGAAGGGTGTGCCTCAAGTAGGAACTTTAAATCAACTTCAGGACAAAAACACCGCAGAATGCCAAAAAATATTTTGGACAGCTATTTTCTCTTTATTTAGGATCCATTGAAAATAATAAAAACTACAGGCTCTCATTTTAAAGGGCCTAACATTTTTAGGGAGCAGTCACAACAGAAATATGCACAAAATTTGCATTTCCACCTTGTTGTCTTCTTGTTCCATCATGTGAGTTTTTTGATCTACCAATGAGATTGTGCAGTTCCAGAAAGTATTCATACTCTCCCCACAGAAGGTTTTTTGTTTTGTATCCCCCCCCCCCCCACTAGGAAATTCTACTTTAGCATCATGCTTTGCTTCTAAAATTTTGGCTTTTAAGACCCCCCTCCCCCTAGGAATTTCTGATGACCTTACTTGGGGTGGGTGTGGATTTTTTTCCTGGAACTGCACAATTTTGCAAGTTTGGAGCAAATGGAAAAAAAGTTTTCCATTTGATATGAAACTTTTCTGGAATTTCCTGGGGGACAATTTGGCTAAATGGAGTGCACCCCTGGTCTTTGGTAGATATTGTATTGGTACTAACTCTGATACAAAGACACAGTCATCCTGCCAAATACTTGAAATCTGTAACATCTTAAATATTACTTCGTATTTTTTCAACAGTTTAGCACAAGAGTTTGTCCTTATATGTCTTCCTGCTTCAATAGTAAGTATGGTCACTGCACACATTTTACTTTTCACATTTATGTAATTTAATGCCGTCTTTATGTTACTTTTCTTATATATTGTAATTTCCTTTTGTTGTAAACCATTGAAATAGTGCATAATAATAAAAACCTTAACCTTAAACCTTAACCTTAGTAATAAAGATATTGATGATAATGATGATGATGATGGTGATGATGATGATGATGATGATAACATTGATAGCTCCACCTATAACTAGCTTAAATTCTTAACTTATTATTAAATAATGGTTGGGGCTACATGAGACATGGAATGATATACATGTGCGATGTACATGGCACCCAACAAAGGTGCCAGGGTGTGTCAACCTTGTACAAAACTCCTTCATTTTGTCTTTGAAATGTTGGGTGGAGTAATTTCCAGGGTCAGTGGACATGTGATATTGTTCTTAGTATTGCATGTGATGTTGCATCATGGGTCCTGCTTCAATCAGAACATGCATTGCAAGTATTGTAAGTATCGTCAATTTTTTTTTGTAGAGTCGGCAGCATACGTATTATAAGTATTGTATGTCTTAAGGTATACCGGGATTATTTAACCATTAGATTATGAGCTCGAGATTTCTATTGCGTGATGGTTGATGAGGGCGAAGCCCAAATCAACTGTCATGCATAGAAATCGAGAGCGAATAATTTAATTGTTTTACTATAAATCTACTAGTTGTTCAAAACTAAACAAGTAATTTATCTATTTCCTCATCGCAGACGCTTTGAAAACGCGATGAAGCGGCCGCCATTTTGTTAAAAACCGCTACTCACTATCTATCACAGAATAGATAGCGAGTAGCGTAGCCAATCAGAGAATGGCATTCCGTGATAGAACACTAGTAGATTTATACTAACATGAGTTAGTTCAAATAGAACAGATTGTCACTGTCGTAATTGTCATAAGTAGTCTACGTAGTGTTTATCATTGTAAATGTTGGTGTTGTGGAAAACTAATAAAAAAATTAATAAAAAAAATGTGTCCTGCTTTTACTGGTTCATCTTTAAAAATGAAATTAATTTTAGACTTTATTATTTGTTTCTTTTTAAAGGGAAGTTTTCTCTATTTATTGCTGCAAAGATATTTACAGACACAGGTATGAGTTTATTTAATTAATGTGACAAGGGGGGTCAGTATTTTTTTAAAATTATTGTAATAAATTTTTTAGGGGGAAGTGTACAAAATTGTATTTTTGGCCCAATTTTAAAAAGTATATTTCTTTGAATATGAGAAGGCTGCTGGTCTGGTTACCAAAATTCTATTAAAACCACAGGAATCCCAACATTTCAATTACCATTGACAAACCACAGGTTTTTCCATAGTGTGCTTAAAATTTCCTGTTGGCTGCCTGTTGATTACATAGGGATGAGGAAAGGCCAACAAACTTCCTCTCCTGAGTGCAGAGAATGTGCGACAACTTTTCAAGATTGTGTGATGACACTGTAATTTGCCATTAAGCAGCTAGTCCTTTACACACTAAATCCACACTTTATTATTATTATTATTAACAACAAATATCATTCATCTGTCACTTTGTACTGTCTCATGTGTAAGCTACCATATAAACAGTCATTTATTTATCTGACCATGTTTTCCTCTGTTGCTGTTGCATTGTCAAATTAAAGCTGAATAATTTATTATCCTGCTTTAAAGACTCCCTGGCTCACATTGTAATGTATAATAAATAATGGACATTTTGGTTATTTGGACAATTGAAAAATATAAAAAGGAATTTTTGTAATTAGATCAATTGAAACAATAAAAATGTAGTGAAACGGGGACATAATACTGGTATATCAAACATAGGGAAGACTGTTTCATCCAATTTCCAAACACCTTGAGAAGTGTGTTGAAAAAAATGACGTGCAATCAATTTTTTTGTTTTAACCAACTTTGAGGTGTTTTTATGAAAATTGAGATCACTTTTCCGAACCACCTGAAGTCAGAGTCGGTGGGTTTCTTTGTTTTCTGCTCATCAATCATTAATGAGTTTTGAAAGTCTTATTTCCAAGAAAGGATAAAAGATCAGCTTGACTTGGCCCTAAGTGTCATGCACACAATTACCACCCTTAGTAATGTTTTGATATTTTGTTTTCTTTGTAGGGGATTGTTAAACCAATCCTTTATGTTGGTGCAGTCTCTAATGGCATTCAAATTGGGTTGAGTTCTCTGATGGTCCTGGTTTTTAAGTTGGGTTTCAGGTAAGCATATGTGAGGTTTAAAAAATACAATGTATGTGTCCCTTGTGGTTGGTGTGTTTTTTGCTTTTATTATTATATCTCTCAGTTAACTTAGTACGCGCAGTGTGATTGGTCAATTATGCCGGCCATATTTTACTGTGCAGCCCGCTAAATTTGAAAGTTGTTCTTTTCCCATGTGCCTGATTAACCTCAGAGATACATGTATACATAAAGAACTTACGAACCTTGTTTTCTTGGTCTGTACCGTACTTTATGGGTCCTTGTTTTTTCATGTTGAAATATGGCCTGCGCACTTTGTCCTTGGGCCTTAAATCAACAGGAAAATCTTGGTCCATAACTCATGGTATGGACCTCAAACTCGGTTAGTAAGAGGAATGTAATGTCTTGAGTAGAATAGTATTAATGTAACATTTATTACCATTTGTTTTCTCAAACTGAGCAGCAGACAAGGTAGTAAGTCAAAAAAACGATGCTAACATTGTGGTTACTACAAATTAGTTTCTTGAAACAGTTTCCTCAAAAAGGAACCTTATTTGTGCCTAAATCTTGCATGGTGATTGAAGTGGATTTTTTTCAACCATCTGCTGACATGATTAATTAAATCGAGGAAAAACCTTACTGTAAATTTGTGATTCACAGTTTGTCCAGATTAAATCAAGGTCACTGTATCACATTAATAAGTATTGATATGAAATCAATTATTGTGGCATTTCCTTCTCTTGACAGTGGTGTAGCCATCAGCTGGGCTCTGTCGACGTTTATTATGTTTTTACTGCTGTTAGCCTACATGAATGTGTTCAAGTTGCATAAAGAAACTTGGCCAGGTGACTTTAAATCTGCATGATTCATTTATTTCTTAATTAAGGGTCATGAACTCTGGTATTGCATTAGTCTAACAGTATTTATTATTAATCATCACTTAAGTTAATTATGATGATTTCCTAATACTTTGAGTCAGCCAAAGAATAAAATACTTTGATATAAGGAGTTAAAGGGTAAACAGATGCATCAGATTTGTGATTTTAAGTAGTAGTTATTAAATACAGCTGTCACAGGGATGCATTGTGATAGACCATATTTTTTTTGTTATGATTATTATTGTGATCATGATCACAAATTATGATGATGATGATGAAAATTCAAAACTGAGAAAATTACATACATGTATATTTCAAAGTGATTTCGACAAAGGTTGTCAAAGAAAAGCATAAAATTGACATGGCAATGCCGAGAGGTAAGTGTGGGAAATACCCAATAAATTTTAATAAAAGCTCAGAATCTATTTATGGTAATACCTCCACCGTACAGCGAAAACTCAAGATGGCGGGCAATATGGACACACGTGGCGAAATGGGAAGCCATCTTGTTTCTCTTTGGCTGCTCGGAGGTAAATAGTACTTGGCTTATCACCTTGGGGATAGCTAATCAGCGCACTCGAAAGTCACTATTCACTAATGTGTGGTATATACTACGGGTAATACTGTACATACAACTTATTGATTTTGTAGGTTGGACCACTGAAAGTCTGTTAGACTGGGGACAGTTTTTCAAACTTGCCATATCAGGGATGGTGATGATTTGTATTGAGTGGTGGAGCTTTGAAGTTGGAGCCTTTTTAGCAGGTACAGTTGTATATCTATGAATTATTCGCAGTGATCAACTGGTGCAGAGCAATTGGCTTATATTCTAACATATAATATATGCATCAATCATTTTTTACAGCCAGTAACATCAAGGCCTAATTAACATCCTCATGACTTCATTGAACCATCAGTCAAATCACCAGGGAGCTTGAAACCATCTTTTGATTATACAAGTTCACTTGATGTCCACTCAGCTGGGGTTTTAGATTGCAAGCAGTTGTGCTTTTTTCCTCAGGTCACGTGCGTGAAGTGATGCTAAAATTATGCAAATTAGAAAAGTGAATGTGCCTGCGTTTCTTATGGCTCACGATGTCACTGCTCGCTAGATCCATTGCGAGCTACAGAAATTAAGAAAAGAAAGGGTGTAAAAATGTTAACTTTTAAAACCAGCACTTTACCTTTGTCTAAAGTTGGAAAGATTAAGACGTTTATATTTTTCTTAATTGTGTCTCCTTTTGTTAAAACTGGCTGTCTAAAATCTCCCAAGGAATTTCACAGGGCTTTTGCCCTATAAGACCATTTATTAGAACAAATAAGAGGGTTATAATATTATAATTACTTTCAGTATAATACTTGACTCAGTGTCAGTGGTTCAATTTTACTAATGATAGGCAGTACTTTTCTTTGTATTGTCTTGTCCAGCTAGACTTCACATACATGTATGTGCAAATGGTAACGCTGCAACTCAAGCAACTGAAACAAGAGAACTATGCAAATTTGGTTGATTGTTAAATTGTTTTAACACAAACAGGAAATGTTTTAATGTGCTTGCCCAAACAAGTTTTGAGGCAAATTTATGTCGATCTACATAAAATCAAGCTTCAAATTTAATCATAGTAGGTTTTGATAACAACCCATTCAACAGGCACAGTATTGTGATCAAACAAGCCCATACCACAAAAATGAAGCAGACTTATATGTCTAGCTGACATCTGACATTAGCCTTCAGTTGTCTGTGTTAATTCCACTCTTTTGTATTTTCTTTTTAAAAGGGACGTTTGGAGAAGTGGAGTTAGGTGCATATGGTATTCTGTTCCAGTGGTCGGCATTTGTCTTCATGGTGAGGTTATGCATTTTACTGGCATATTCATCAGTATCTACATTTATAAATGCGTGCCATGGTGAAATTCTGTTCCAGTTATTAAAATGCATCAGCAAACTCAAATACAATGTGTCATAATGTTGTATTCAAATAGTATGTTGTATTGTTTACCTGATGGTGAATTTTTTGTCATGGAAATGCATTATTATTTTTATTTTTATGTGCCATTTGTTTATTTATTTCTCCTTTATTTCTGATGGATTGCAGCCTTTTACTATTTAAGCCCACATAGTGATCAGAATCTTAATTCTCCAAACAATATCAGTACCTTGACAGATCACAAGATGAAGGAAATGATGACTTAAGAGATAACATGCCTTGATTTTCATACAAATTCTCTCAACTAGTAACACAAAAGATGTATAGAACAGAGTGAGGAGAATCTGTAGTTTGATACTGGTCTCTGTTAAGGACAGTGCCTACTATTGTTACTGCGCATACGCTCTGCGCATCTCGAGATACTCGGGTTTCCTATGGGTGGTGCCTACTAATACAGAGATATTTTTGCGCGCTTTAAAACTATGTGGAGAAAGCAGAACTTAGCAAGTGATTTTGGTATCCAAAAAGAAAATTGGGGGTAACCATGCATTTTTCAGAGATAATAAGGCCTCAATTTGGAAAAAAGCACCATACATTGCTTTGTATTTTGCTGCTTTTTGGAATAATTGTTCTCTAAAAAATGCGTGGTTACCCCCACTTTTCTTTTTGGATTTCAATAGCTGCTACTAAGATCTGCTTTTCCCGCATAGTGATAAACTGCGCAAAAATACTTCGCTATTAGTAGGCACCGTCCTTAATCAAGTATAGTCTATTCATGTAAGAAGTACATGTAATAATTAGCCCTCTTTTGTGTTAGTGCCTTTTTTAATGAAACATTTACCAACCAATTCATATTATTTTATTTTAAACTTTAGATACCTTTGGGGATTAGTGTGGCTGCTAGTGTACGTGTTGGAAATTCACTTGGTGCAGGCAACGCAAAGGCTGTGAAAAGAACCATCAAAGTGGCTCTTGGACTTATTGGTAAGTGCATCTTAAAGCTAGGAACAGGAGCTGATTAAACAGTAGTAAACAGTCTGAACCTTTGTGGTGTGTGAGATAGATTGTCTTAAATGTACCACTACCCTCGCTAGTTTTTGCTAAGAAAATTAGGAAAGCTTCTAGGTCCCAAAAGCAGCAAACAGGCTAGAGATGGAGTCTCAAGAATTTTTAAAAATGAATATTGCCCAGCAGATTATTAAACACCAGCCCATTGACGGAAATGAGTTTGTTTTATGATTATTCTATCATCATCTGCTGCAATATAACTGGAGATTAATAGCATTGCTCAATTGAACTTGACTGCATGAAACTTATGTTTGTTACCATGAGAATATTATAGTCATCAAGAATATTATTCTACCATTCTTCGTATTACAAGGCAATGTGGGATTATTTCTTAAAATATTTTTTGTATGTTACAATGTGATTTATGCAGATTCTGAAAATATATGCATGCAGTCATGTATTTTATTTTTTATATTTGTCAGTCTGTATAGAACTCGTCATATTTGCTGTTTTCTCTGTGCTTCAAGAACGTAGTGCACAACTTTTTACTGACAACAGGTCTGTATTTAGTAAACAAAATCTTTCATGTATTGATATTATAAATTATCATTTTCTTATGGTAATGATAATGTATTTATATGCCGCACATATCACATAGTCTCATGGCGGTTTACAATTTTTCTGTGGTGAGATCGGGTGTCAGCATGTGTAAAGCGAGAACGGATGTTTTATAAGTCAAATGAGTCAATGAGTCATGAGTCAATGAGTCAATGGGTCAACAGGTCGGATCAGCGGCTTTTCATAAAAAAACAAAAAAACAAATGGATAATAAACCAAGTCATTTTTCTTCTAGTCTCCCTCGCAGCCGTTTTTAGTGTAGTCACGCAACGCTCCTCCCCTGACGACACTAAAAACGGCTGCGAGGGAGACTATTTTTCTTCCAGATAATGGGAAATCTCGGTCAATGCAGGACAAAAGTAGATAAAACTACTTAGACTGAATATGACAAAGCAGTGGCAAGGGGGACAAGTGGGAAGGGTGAAAAAGAGTGATTTGCGGTTAGGGTTTCCCCTTTCCAATTTACACCAGCGTGACAAACTAGTCAGTAACTTACCGATAGATATGTAAAAGAACTTTCCTTGGCACTCGCGATTGATTTTCTACTTCAAACCCGACCAAATCATCAATACACCGAATGTCAAAGAATGACTGTTCACAGATTTGAGTCTTTGAGCACTGGGAAACTCCACACTGAGGTTTAACTTAATTTACTTCAAGTGCTGTGTTCAAAGGGAATTAAAGACTTTCTTCCGTAGCAGTCACGACGTTTATAATTTGGCTGACATATTTTTTGCTTCTTATTGGGTGCTACGCGACAGGGCCTGGGAACTGCAAATAAACAGCCCGGGTCGAGATTTAAAAGGAAACTAGCTGCCTTGTGCAGGCAGCTGATAAAACAACTAGCCAAATCAGTAAACGTAACGCATAATTTTATTGTTTCTACAGAATTTTATATTTTTTTAGACCTGACTCATTGACTCATTGACTCATTTGACTCATTAATACTTTACACTCGTGTAAAGCTAAGGTGCCACTGGAAGCCGATATAGATCAGTCCATGTTAACTATTTAATCTCACCCATCCACCCACCCAAACCATGCATGAATGTGAAAGACAGATGAAAATAGAGAATTCTTTTCAAACAGTATGTGGAACAAGATTATTAGGAACAAGACAGACGGAGTGTTGTTAGACAGGACTTATCGTGTTTATCATCCTTATCGTAACCATTTGCATATGTCATGAGAGCAAAGGGAGCACTTTCTCCGCAGTTATTTTAAGACCCTGAGTGTTTGTCCTCCTGGGATTTGAACCTGTGACCTTCTGCATGATGGTCCGATGCTCGCTCGCCTAACTGACCAGTGGGTGGTCCTGAACAGTATATTGTTGTCTGTACTGTAAGTTTAGACATACCGATAGGACAGACACTAAAACACACTTCAATTTGTAAAGAGCAATGGATACAAGTTCATGTGTACTTGTAATTAGATATAAAGAAATCAGTAAACTTACATGTATGTCTTGTTACATGACGCAGAGTGGCTTTTTGACAAGTTGTTGTCAACATAAGAGGGACAATGCCCAAAGTTTAAGACTTTTATTTATTATTTAGCTGGACCGGTCTGTGCTGAAAAGGAGCAATCTGATCGGCTCGCTGAGCGGTCCAAATTTTCCAATATACACGGACTGCTAAGGTGGACCACTTCATTACAATGTATGTTTCAAAGGAGCAAAGTGTTACAGTTTTGACAAAAACAAAACAAATGTTTTAAAGTGAGCTGATGAAGTAGGAGCTGTTCAAACTATCATGCCAAAGTTTTACTACAAGAGTGACAAATTTTATTATCCAGATTAGGAATATAAACAAGTTTCATGCAGACTCGAAAGCAACAATTGAAAAGCCTATATATAACCTTATTGTACATCAAACTAGCTTGATTGGTCCATTTTGTAAAACTATTGGTTTCGTTTTCCCAATATGGACCTCACTCTAGTTCAATAACATGTATTTATTGCTGCCAGTTGAGGAAGTGTTGTTTCTTTGTTTTTTTTCTACCTTGCAATAATACATTTGTCCGTCACAGGTTGTGTAAACTAGTTTTTGTTTTTCGTTGCAGTGATATTTTAGCTGTCTACAAGAAGAACATCCGTATAGTGTCAGCATTTTATTTCTTTGATGGAATTCAGGTTAAAAATGAGTGTTTCTAATATAATTGTATTTGTGCAGGCAGATACACTATTTGTTAAAAGAAATGTTTAGCTGACAAAGACACCATTGTTTGCAATAATCATTCTTGCATGGCCATAATGTCTATTTCAAAATTAAGAAATCTATGTAATTGAATGAAATTATATCCATGCAGTTGGAAGTTATATCCAGTCCATCGATCATTTTTTCACCTTCATACAATCACAAAATACAAGACCCTTGTCATACACTAAAGAGAAAGAGCGTTAAGGAGACCAACGAGGTTAGTTTCTAAAGAAACTGCGGTGCTGCGTCAGTGGGGAGTAATAACAGAGTTGATAACTAAACGTAAATTGGCCGCCGTAAAGAGATTCGAGTGCTGAAGTTTTGAACGTTGGGCCTTCATCAGAGCGATTTCAGATTTTTCAGATTTTTTTTTATTATGCACTATTTCAAGAGTTTACTACAAAAGGAAATTACAATACATCACAAAAGTAACATAAAGGTGACATTAAATTACATTAATATCAAAGGTGAAATGTGCGCCGTGACCAAAGAAGCTTAGGCTTTCGAGTTGGTCACTGCAACGTGTAGCTAACTGGCGTATAACGTGCAACTAACTAGTAGAACAGAACAAAAGACAAGAATAATAAGAGTGCATAGAAATGATAATTAATAGGCTTAATGGTGGCCAATTTACATTAGAAAATGTATGTGATTAGGCCTCCTCATACTAAGAATGATTGTAGCATAAAGCATAAAGTTGATAGCAAAAATAAAAAAATAAAAAAGGGAGAAGGTTGTGCTAGGAAATTCAATATTATTCATAGCCATTAATAATTTTATTTGTAACAGATTTCTTAAAGAGCAAATAAAACTTGAGTTGGCGATTTCATTAGGCTGATTTAGCAACAGAACGGGAACGTCATTTGAGGATGTGAGAGCGGGTGGAATAGTCTGGATGCGAGTCTATTTCGACTCAGTTATGGGTATCCTTGATTCACGTGCCGTTGTCAACTGACATTCTCGTTCTGTTGCTAAATCAACCTATTGTCAAGCAAGTTACAAAATATGGATAAATATGGATCATTGCAAATAAATAATAATAATAATAATAATAATAATAATAATAATAATAATAATAATAATAATAACATTAAAGTTTTTTTGACAATGGTAATAGATGGATGGTGTGGAAGTTTGTAGTATTTTAAGTGTGGGTTTGGTTGTTCCAGTCCCTCAAAGCAGAACATAATCGTGTTAATTATTTTTATCCTATTCTCTTTTTTTGCAGGGTGTTTGTAGTGGGGTTGTGCGAGGGTCTGGTAGGCAGAAGATTGGAGTGTTGATCAATTTTATAGCCTTTTGTTGTCTTGGCTTACCTCTTGGAGTCATGCTGATGTTTTTTGTCTTCCATGAAACTACAGGTGAGAAAATACTCATTCGAATGTACGTTATAAAATGCCATTGTATGTGAATTTGGCAAGGCTTTTTGTGGAAATTTGTCAGAGTAAACCTCAGTCAAATAACCTAGGAAACAAGCAAGCATTTCCTGTCTTGCTTGGCGTGAATTGTTATTAACACTCCTGGTTTTTCGAAAGCCGATTAACAACTGGGTCTTGACACCATTAGGCAAGGTATTGAACGTGCTTGCACTGTTGTATTGGAAGCTTTCCTGTTATTCAATGTTTTTGCAAGAGGCAAACATGACAGATCGCTGTGCCTGGAACTGCGTTTGGGAATTTGATATAACTAAAGGAAGGACAGTAAGGATCATATGCTGAGTACTGTTTTTTCTCTTGTCTTTCTAAAGGTCTCTGGATTGGCCTCTTTTCTGGAGTCGCTTTACAGGTGAGCATCAGACAAACATTTTCCAGGACACATCCCATGATTTATGGACGGTGCCTACTAATACAAAGCAATGTAAGGCAGTTTTTCCAAAATTGAAGCTTAATTATCTCTGAAAAATGCATGGTTACCCCCAATTTTCCTTTGGGATACCAAGAGCACTTGCTAAGTTCTGCTTTCTCCATATAGTTTTAAACCGCGCAAAAACATTGCTGTATTAGTAGGAACCACCCATAGCAAACCCGAGTATCTCCAGATGCGCAGAACGTATGCGCAGTGACAAAAGTAGGCACCGTCCTTAAGTATGTACGCCCCGCGTTCCTGTATTTTTCCAGACATGTGACCTGATTGGTTCCTTGCGAGGAAGTTATTAGCTTGTACCGGTAGTATCAGTTTTGTTGCTAAATTATGGTATGTACTCAAGTTGAAAACTGATTAAGATTAGACCTACAATCTTGGACAGAGTAAGAAAAGTAATCCCCCCACCCCCAGTAAGAACTGACCGTCTGCCGAATGATGTTAATCTATGTTACAGGGAAGATAGTCAGCAAATTCAAATTTAAATATCAAATTTCTCTTTATGGCCATGCGTGCATACATAAATTGACCGTGTGCTCTCCTTAAGGACGGTGCCTACTAATACCGAAGTATTCTTGTGCGGCTTATGACTGTGCGGGAAAAGCAGATCTTAGCAAGGCCTCTTGGAATCCAAAAAGAAAATTGGGGGTAACCACGCATTTTTCAGAGATAATTAAGCCATAATACCTCTAAAAAGTGCCAAAATATAAAGGAATGTATGGGATTTTTATCCCTAAATTGAAGCTTAATTATCTCTGAAAAATGCATGGCTACCCCCAATTTCATTTTGAGCCGGGGATACCAAAAGCACTTGCTAAGTTCTGCTTTCTCCGTATAGTTTTGAAACCGCGCAAAATTATCCCTGTATTAGTAGGCACCACCCATAGGAAACCCGAGTATCTCGAGATGCGCAGAACGTATGCGCAGTAACAATAGTAGGCACCGTCCTTAAGTCACATACACATTCATTTATTTGTCATGGTGCGTCCCCTTCAGTGATCCAGAAGCTAATACACTGATATCATCGTGGGTCCTGACGTTTTAATTGGCTGCATAGAAATACCTGGCAACGGGTCTGTTTTGCAATGAAACAGTTTCATGTGTCGCTTTGGAATCAGTGTGGAATGTTTGTAATTTGTTCAACCATTTTGTAATCTTAAGCTCTTATCTCTGCTCTATTTCAGTCCTGTTTTTATTTGATTATTCTGTGGAGAACGGACTGGGACAAGCAGGCTGAACTAGTAAGTGTATCTTACTGTGATTTGCGTGCATTCACAATCTTTGTCTCGTTTACACTGTAGCTAAAATGAGATTTGGCTCACTAGACCATTTCCAAGTTGCTTTGAACCTCATTATGAAAGCGAGGCTAAGTGTAAAGTTCTTGTCATGAACATTAGTTTTCATTCATATGCAAACAAAACTAATTTTCACATGAAAAGTTTTGCACTCAGCCTTGCTTTTATAGTGAGGTTCACAGCAACTCAGAAAAGGCCTATTACCAGCCGCTGTTCGGGAAATGAGCCGGACCCGATGGGGCGGCGGAAATCGAGGAACGCCGGACCCTAGGGAGCGGCGGAAATGGGGCTTAAAAATCGAGCCAAAAGTCCGCCTAGGCCTAAATAAAGGAAAGTTCCGTCTCAATGATATCTCTTTCATTCGATTGTCACAATCCAGAATTTCATCCAGAGACTCAAAATTGAGAAACACGCGGTGCTTGCTCAAGATCTTCCCGTTCACTGTTTACATTTGATGTGCAGACTCAAAAGTTAGAACCACTTTGAACAGCATATACTGAGCTACATTTTCATTTTTGAGTATCCGTCTTATTACCTATTATTATTATTATTATTATTATTATTATTATTGTTGTTAATATAATTATTACACTTTGCTACTTGCGAGCAGTAGAAATGGTATAAAATTGTTAAAAACTATGACAGTAAAGCACAAAAGTCGAAAAACTGCTCGATAGCATCCATCTGAATCCTCCAAACCTAGGCTTAAAAGTTTGAACTACGATGCCAGGCGTAGATATTTAAAGAATGTTTTTGTTCAATGCTAAAATAGCCAATTTTCTTCAACATAAATGTTTTAAAGCAAGTAGTTTTAATGAAATTTTTTTCTCGTCAGGCACAACGAAGAATAGCAGCCAAGACTGTAACGAACTCAACTTCCGAAAGTTTGTTGAATGGAGACTGTCTTAAGCAAAGTGGAAACAAGGCCAGAAAAGAAAAAGGTTCGATAGTTCTCTTTTAAACTTTGTTGCTAGAAAAATAAAAAAGCCTGTTTAAGACTGTAGTCGGATCGATCATCCAATCAGTACGAAGGATAGCTTTAAACGGGATTTTCCGGTATAAAATAATAATAATTAATAATTAATATTTGTATGGCGCAAATTAGCATGTGTATATGATCAAATGCGCCTAAAGTCGCCGCCTAAAGGGCCCCGGCCTGGCCATTCTCACCTACAGTTGTCAATCAACCAGCAGAACGTACTAAATAACTGACAAACAACATGCGTCTTTGTCTGGTTCTGAAAGTTTGAGGTATATTTGTCCAGAGGATGCTTGCCACGACTGAACGGCGTCTAAATTTGCATTTCACACCAACCAAGGTGTCAAAGTAAGGAGGGGCTTACCCTTTTATAGCGGAACGTCTTGTGTAAGAAGCCCATTCTGTTGACTTGTATCATTCGATTGGTTTCCAAACAGCTATCCTCGAATTTGATTGGATCATACACTGCATCAATATATGCGTTTCCAAATCGGAAATCACACTGCTTTTGGCCGGCAAAAACGATATGAAAACAGGGCGAAGGCGTGGCGTGAATATTGTTATGTTTTCGCCGGGCCAAATGAAAATATAGACTTAAAAAAGCCTACAAGCGAGGACAGCCCGAATGTATTTTCTGGGTTTTTTCTTGAATGCTAAAACGGAGGCTTTTGAACATGCATTGGTGTGGAGGGGATATGAGGACGAGAACGAATACTGCGGAGAAAAAATTCTAAACTTGATTTTTGCGCTGTTTTTTCAGACATGCTCCTTGCAAGCTGGATCTACAAGACATCGTCTCTTCCCTTTCTCAACCGTTTCAATGTTGATGATAATCAATACCGACGCGATCTTCTCTCTACTGATGTGAACACACCACCTGAGTGCAATGGCCACCTTGAACTGCAGCAGTTGAATGAATCAGAAACAGTCCCTAATGTGAAAGACAAGAAATACAGACTGACTTCGTCTGAGAAAATTTCTCTCATACTAAAAAGACTTATTCCTTTGGCTATTGCCTTGGCGATGTTAGGCGGTGCTGTAGCAATTCGGTATTTAATTCCTTTGCCGTCTTCTCATGAAATGAAAGCTGTTGGAAATGACACATTAAATCTAAATAGTACTTACAATTTCACCACGAAATCTCCGATGAATTAAAGAAAAATCACCTTCTCAGTCGTTGTCTGTAACATCACGCAAACACGCGTCACACAATGCTTATCTCTATCCATTCATGACTCAAACGCTGTTTGAGCTACACCCCATTCGTCACGCAAACGTTTTCTCGCACTAATCGTTGTGCAATAGCCTTTTTCCAGTTAAAACATCACGTGGTGTACCAAACAAACGACTGTAGAGTAGACTACGTAATACAAAAGTAATTTTGATGGTTTTTATGTGGGGTGGGGTGGGGGTAGTGTCTGTTTTTATTTAAACCTCCAGATGTATTTGAAAGACACTATGTCATATTTTAAAAAAAAATTGATGCTTGATAATTTTAATGAACAATGCAATGTACTAAATTAACATAAAACAAAGTGAATGTGACGCTAAAAAACCCAACAACAACTGGTAAAGAGAGCAACAAGTGTAAAAGGAAAAACATTAACTTCTGGGGTTTAGAGTATTTATCATTTTAATAATGGGGTATTTATAAAGTATTGTACTGTTCTTCTTTCAGATACTTTTATTTTTTATTTTTTAATCAGAGTGGTCCTTTCAGCATTTATAAACAAAATACTGTTATCAAGGTCCAAAAAGTTGGAATTGTTTTACCCGATCACCCGATATGACTTTTCTCTCTTTCAGAAGAAGACTGTTCAATTTAGCCTCCATCGCACACATACGCTCTTTTGGCTCGTCACGCAAGATTGCGTGACGAGCCAAAAGAGCGTCTGCGAGGGAGGCTTGTTTAACTTTAATCTAAATAATTTTTTAAAAATCGTTTTTCTGAGAGCTGTTACTGTCTGCTATGTAACTAGTTGAGGCAGCCTCCCTCGTATATGCCTTTTTGATTGTGAAGGTCTAATCACGATTAAAATATTTTAAAACTTTATTTATTTCTATGTTAACAAATTGTAATAATCTGTAATAGCAACAACTATAGATGGTTTGCAACCAATCCCTGGAGATACAAAAAGACAATGGCATGGCGGCCATGTTGGATAACAAAACAAAAGGTTCTGTCATCCAACATGGCTGCTACACCATTGTCTTTTGGATCTCTAGGGATTGGTTGCAAACCACTTATTGTTAACACTTTGTTTACACCTCTGTAAAAATAGAATATGGCAGCATGTTTTCTTGTTAAAGGTATTTTTTCGAGGGAATAAAAGAACACTTTTTCATGATTGTTTACGATTCTCACCATTCGCGTATTCGCCATTGAGAGAATTCGACACCTGGTGGAATGTTCTGCCATGTACCTAATGTAAGGTGTGTGTTTTTAAACCACCATAATCTAAAAGTGGTACGATTTTCCTTTGAAATGTGGTTTTCTCCCAGCAATAACGTCAATAACCAAATCTCGTGCGTTGCGTCCTGCGCCTGATTGGTTAGCAATTATCTCTGACCAAGGAAGCAGAGGATCCTGGTCATCTCTGCGTCTAAGCAATCCCTGGTGCAGGGCACCCTCCTTTGGAAACTAGTTGCATGTGGGTTCAAAGGTCATTTTGTACTGGTTTATTTTCCTTGCTGGCTTTTAGCTTCTGGGAACAGTTCTATTGGTGGTCATTTCGTGCATACAGAAGACATTGAATATTTGTGTCGGAGACTCTAAAACCTCTGCATCTTTGACCGTTTTGAAATTCACACCTTTTATTTTACTTTAGATTTTTTATGGTTCGGGTATCTCTGCTAAAAATTGAGCCAAATTCTTCTTATTTGCCTTGTTTTCGATTCTGATAAGGTTCACCCCGATTGGCCGAGAGCAAATAATGGCAGGGAAGCCGCTACAGCAATAGCAAATTACAGTCTTGCTTCTCATTAGAATCTGCCTTAGAAAACAAGCTCACTGAAACAATGTATATAGAGAGTCTGAAGATGAGCTGTCGCGTTCTTTTGTTCTCGTATTGAACTTGTATTCCGCTGAGCTTAAAAGTAAGGCCTCTTCAAACAAAAGAAACAGCGGACGAGAACTGGAAGTGAAACGTGAACACGTCACCTCCTTCCCCCCACCCTCTCCCCCGCTCAGGATCCATACTCTGCCTCGATTTTATAGAGCCCTTCAGTTGCCTATGAGCCCTCTAAAAACTTCAAAGGCGGTTAATTATAGACATTATAGGACCTTACGAACAGATATTCTCCAAACGACACGGTCAGGGTGTCTCTGAAACAATCATATACGTGCATACTGGATAGAATAGAAAGCTCTTTAGTTTACAATCAGAATACTAGTCAGAATACTTTTATTGAACCTTTGCTTGAAGAGAAAAAGTGACTTTAATGAAAAACTGCGCATGAAGTATGCGCGTGACAATTTCGTTGCTAGACTCTTTCTTGTACGAGGAGAAGAGAGAGGTCTGGGAACAGGTTTGATTGCGTGACTTTTCACCAACGCTTTACGTCATCCGCCCCGCACCTAGTGATTTATTTGACTTCCTCTTTCACTTTCGCCAGATCAGAGACATCCACCACTTCCACCAAGTCGTTATACGTCCGTCGTCCAATCTTCAGAATCTTCTTTCCACCTCTGGCAGTGGATGCAGGTTTGTTGAAATCCTAGATGTTAATTGTAAAGGACTGACTGCCATGTGAGTGATGTTCCCATAGCTTCAGCGTAATGCAGCATGTACATACTTATTTGCATTCAACTGCGCGCAATACTCCATATTGTTTATGTCACATGCAAGTTTATCGTGTTTAAAATTTCGCAGCTGCAATCGAATCAATATCTGGCAGTGTATATCCAGACCATTCTGTTTACCTGTTTCAAAAGAATACGAGCGATTCAGAACTCGATTTCAAAAGTAGGCCGTAAGATCGTGAATTGATCATGCATATCATGCATGTTAGCGCCATTTTAGTGTTTGGTCTTTGCTTTGGCTTTTGACTTTACGTCAAAACATTCCCATTTTAATTTGCTCAATTTCCCGTTTTTAGAGCTTTATGCAAAAGCTCAATTTTTATGTTGAAACCGGAGTGTTTCTGTAAGATAAAAATAACCTGAGTTACAATTCATTCGGATTTAATAAAAGTAATAATGCAAATTCGCTAAATCAATTGATCAAGAGCCACATTCCTGAGCCGAGTACCGCCGTTCTGAATATTGCATCTCAACAATAATCTTTTCTTCACCAGTTATAAGTCGTCAAGGTATGAACGCCATTTATGTGAAGTGGTATCAGTTTCTAGATCTATTTCCTGTTTCTTCAGCTGGAGAGCAGCGATCCATGCCTTTTAAGAATAAACAATTAATGGAAAACGTTGTCGAAAGAAAATGCAGCAGATAGAAAAACGAACGGCTCTTAAGGCAGACAAACATTAAAAGCTAAAAAAGAAAAACACCAGTGGACGGGAACAATGCAAAGCGAACTAAACGCTGATTGTACATATCTGAAATTACGTGACTAATATTTATACACCTTGTTTCAGCACAGGACACCCAAGCTCAAGCTGTGAGCGGTTGATCGTCTTGCGTAATAGCGGTCACGGCGCACATATAAGAGTTTGTATGGGAATATTTACGATCGGGTTTAAGATGTACAAATACAGGAAAGTACTCAATAAAAATGACATACCTTACTTCTGCGCCGTGACCGGTATTGCGCAAGATGATCAACCGCTCACAACTTTGAGCTTGGACTTCCTGTGATTTGAGAAGACCACAAGCCATTTGTCAACAACGATGAACTTCCCGTTTATAGTTTTTACTTTGCATTGTCAATATCCTGTTCCTTTGCGAACAGAAGTATAATTCTACCATGAGATACAGGAACAGTGTCGATCGCAAGCGGTCAAATAGTTTGAGTTTTCTGGAGAGCCGTGCAAAACTATTACAGTCAATCCACGTCACGCGCAATCTTGTACCCAGAGTCCTCAGGCTCTTTGGCCAGCGGATGGTCGCCAGGAGAGTTCCTGGCCTGAAGACCCTGTGTTCGAGATTTGTTCCCTGGCTACAATTTTTTTTTTGATTTTCGAAAATTTAACGTGGCTCTGATTTATTTACCCCTCTGGTAGAATACTCACTGTTGCTATGGTAGCTTATTGTGTCAAGAAAATGGCTATAACTTGTTAACAAATGTATAGGCATGTTTTTAATACCATTATTGTTGTATCAAGTGATAAAGAATGGTTCTATTAATCTGTCAAAGCATAAGTGCTGCACAATGATGGGAACTAGTGCCAACCACCGTAAACAGTACAGTGGAGGAGGGGTTCACATTTCAGCGCATGTGCATGAATCTAAATGCTTTTTTTCTCTTTCTTATCAATTTTATGGCCTTAAAAATCCAACTCACTTGTACTTCAGTAATCACATTCTATAATTAGTCTAAGGAAAATGACTGATGCCCAAAATTCACATAAAATGCTAGTGGATTGTACTCATATTGTCGATATTGAATTTAGTGTTGACCCGTAGGATTTATTCCACGGTTGATGTGTTTACACTGATTTGCATGCGAAATAACGCAATCATATGAAAAACTTACCACCCAAGTTCTGCAACTCGAAACTCGCAACTCCACAACTCGCATTCTTCGCACACCCAAATTAAACAGGCTTGGGTCATAGCGAGCAAAGTAGTTTGATTCATGGAATTGCCCAGAATCGTGAACCCCTCCCTCCCCCCTCCAGGACCGCGGGGGGAGGGGGAGGGGCTGGGGCTTTAGCTCCCCCCCCCCCCACTTTTTGGATGGTTTAAATAATATTTTATTTTATTTTACTTAACCACATTCGTCACTTACAGAAACAACTTACCTTACATATTATTAAGTATATGACTTGAGGTTTTCTCCGACAAAGCCGACAAGAAAGCTACTTTTCGCCGTTACCGGTAAATATTTGGACCGAGAGTTATGTACAGCAATGGTCATCCTGGATCATTCAATCCCGCTGTCATGACGAACAAAGGAGCACATATGATTTACGGAAACATGAACAACGAAACTAGGTCTTCACAAGCTGCTGACTTTTACAAGAAAACATCATCAACCTCTCCCAAGTCTGAAATGTCAGCCGTCTCCTCCACCTAACCCGCGCCCCCTGTGGGTTAGGGGGAGGACACGGCTGACATTTCAGAGTAGCTTGCCCCCTCCCCCCTCCGCTTAGGAAAGCCTGATACTCAAGTGTAAGGGCCAGGATTGACTCCATACTTCAAAAGAAAAGAAAACACATTACAGTTGGTACAATTAAAAATTTACATCAGTATTAACAGTTTTCATGCATTTCTAGCCATTTCAGAAGACTTAAGGTTAAATATTTCTGGGGAAGCCTGCCTCCGGACTCCCCTAGTTGTTGTCTCATGCTGACGCGTTTGCTTTAGTCCCCACCCCTCCCCCCACTCTTGTGAGCGGACAGCTCTACTTGCGACCGCCTTCACAAAACGGTTAAATCCCGTTTGAACTCCCATACATACATACTAATAATAATAATAATAATAATAATAATAATAATAATAATAATAATAATAATAATAATAATAAAAGTCTTTATTTCCTCACAAGATAAAAAATACATATCTCATGTCACATGTCATGTCATACTCTGTATTTACACATTCCCATAAGCGGCGGCGGACACTTTCAATCAGGGTTTGCAATTTAGACTTTTCCTTTGTTTTTTAACTCTCGTTAGTGGACACTCCAAAGGAAATCCTATTAGCCTCTTAATCTTATTTTAATTATTTAACTTCACATCGCTTTTCGTCATGATGATTTTACAGTGCATTAATTACAGTTATTGCCATTATCGCTGGCGGCATTGCATTAGGCTATAAAACAAAACGAAACAAAAATTAATAAGGTGGTATTTTTGTGCATTCCCAATGTTTATTGTTAGCTGGGCAAGCTCCCGTAAGCGGCCAACCATCCCTTGCACTTCTAGTGGCCTCTCGTAAGTGGCCAGCTCCATTTACGGACACCTTTTTTCCGAGGGTGTCCGCTTACGAGAGCTTCCACTGTACTTATATTATAAAACATTAATTTCAATTAAGGGTCCTAAAGCACTTAAAATTATAGATAAAACATTTGTTCCGGATCTAAGAAGAAATTGTGCCATGTCTTCTAGAAACCAGATTTGGTGTTCCCTGCGTATGCTCTCTTCTCAAACCAGCTGCTTCCTCGAGTAACCAAGTATTGGAGCAGTTTACCCATGTTTTGGGTTTCATATATGTTTTTGTCTTCAGGTGTGTAACCACTCTACCCTAAAACCTACCCAAGGAAATCTACAGGACATGCTTGATCATGGCATCCACTTCACAGAAACTTCAAGAAGACCCAACTTATGCACCCAGCAAAGTTAAAGTCACTATTTTGGCTTCTGAATGGGGATCAAGAAAAGGAGGACTTTCTACCATAAACAGAGAGCTGGCCATTCAATTGGCTGAGTGTCCAGAAGCCGAAATTACTTTCTTTGTACCACAATGCAGTGCAGAAGATAAGAACATAGCTCGCAGCCACAACATAAATATTGTTGAGGCAAAACGGCGGCCTGGGTATGAAGAACTCGATTGGCTTAGCTCTCCACCACAAGATCTGCAAATTGACGTAATCGTTGGTCATGGGATGAAGCTGGGTCGCCAGGCACAAATTATCAGAGATTCTCACAAATGCAAATGGGTTCAAGTAGTGCATACGGATCCAGAGGAACTGGGAATGTTCAAATCCTATTCAAATCCAATTTCAAAGGGCGAAGAAAAGCACAAGATTGAAGTAGAGCTATGTCAAATGGCTGATTTTGTTGTAGGAATTGGCCCGAAATTGTGCGAGGCGTTTCGCTCGTATCTCCGCGGGTATAAAAAGGATCAAACTGTTCTCGACTTTACTCCTGGTATTTCTTATGAATTTCTTGGTGTTGAACAGGTTTCTGAGGAAAGGAAACGTTGTAAAATCCTTGTGTTTGGCCGTGGAGACGATGAAGATTTTGCATTGAAGGGGTTTGACATTGCAGGTAATGCTGTTTCGTCACTACCTGAGACTCATCTCCTTTTTGTTGGGGCCCCTGATGGAAAACACGAGGAAATAAAGGAGCGTTTACTTAAATGTGATATTCCTCCTAGTCGCCTCACGGTGAGAAGTTATGTTGAAAACCGAGAGAGTTTGAAAGACCTCTTCTGTGAAGCAGATCTTGTACTCATGCCTTCAAGAACAGAGGGCTTTGGGTTGACAGGTCTTGAAGCTTTGTCAGCTGGTCTGCCAGTGCTTGTCAGTAAGAACTCGGGGTTTGGAGAAGCTCTAAGCAAAGTACCATTTGGATCGTCATTTGTAATTGACTCAGAAGATCCCAAGGTCTGGGCTGCTGCTATCAAGAAAATCTGGGAGAAAGACAGGCAGAAGCGACTTGAGGAGGCTGAAGCTTTGCGCACTTCTTATGACGAGAAATACAGCTGGACCAAACAGAGTAAAGTACTTGTTACCAAGATGATCAACTTGATTCATGGTAAGGATTTTCAACTATTCCAGTGATGAAGATGGCGATTAGCCAAAACATTGTGTAGTTTCCACTTCTTTTCTCAAATTTTACCTGGAGCTTCTTAGTAATATATAGTTTAGCATTTATAGTTCACAGAAACGAGCAATTGCAAATTCTAGGTGACCGAAAATTACCATGTTCACCAAGCCTTTCCAAGTAATCTGAAGAGTTTTGATACGTTTTGCATTAATTTGTTCAAATATTTTAAAGCCAATTAAACGGGAATGACAGCTCATTTTAATCTTGCCGTCATCGAATGGTTAACCATCGTTTTAAACCCAGTTTCGGCGGTATAATCGGCCATCTCGGAAAAATAGGCATTGACGTGTCTCTAATCCAGTGCTTGTTTGGTAAAACCAGAATCCCATAAACTTTCTCAGCAAAATTCAAAATCTACCTGGCAAATTTAAGATGTAGGTTAAAGATTTTTAAGTTTAAATAAAAGAAAACTGCAGCTGGGATATATAGCGTACAACAGTGTTTTTTTACAAAAATATTTTGACATAAGTGCAGTGTTTTCCTTATTCAAACACCGGGCCTGTTGGTTCTTACATCCAAATTCTGCTATTTGTGTCAGTACAAATAAAAACGCAACTAACATTAGAACTGAATGTATGTCGGATACAATCCGTTGTAGTTTACTGATTACGTCTCAGCAACGGACTATCCTCCATGCTTCCCTTGAACAGATGTTTCTTCTAGTCGGCTCAGCTCAGTACAGCAAACAGACAGAATGTTTTCTTTTGCTGGCCAGACTTCTCAGGAGAAGATCGAGGGCATGACTGTGTATCAGCCAGGTAAAATTAAAAAATAAACAACAACAACAACAACAACAAAAAAACCCCTGTCTTTGTCAACTCCTCTTCGCTTTAAATTTAATTAATCATATATAGCTTCGTTTGTATCTCGTTTCCATGGTTGGTTAGACTCTCTTCAGAATAGAGACTCAGTTTTTGCTCAGGTTTCTGGATTAATTACATTTTATCCCATTTTTATACTTTGCTTCTTTATTTTTACCAAACACGTTACAAAAAGCAAAACAAGGGTACGAAAAATATATATTACAATACATTTGAAAATACTAATCCGGACTAAATGTTATAATTTTTGCAGTTTACAACGAGAAAAGAAAACATTCATCTAAATCGATACATGAATACAAGAAGAAATACAATAGTGTCACCTCCAATTTTGGAAAAATTAAGGTTGCTCTGAACCCCCTTGGTAGAATGTTTTTACACTTTGCAAAACATTGTATCTAAATGTGTTGATTACAGTTCCATAATAAAAAATGGGGGTCACTGAGCTCTTTTATGAGTTATAACCAGTTAAAGGTAAAATTAGGGCTGTTTTTGACAGGTTATACTGTTCCTAGGTAGCCAATTATGTGGAGAAATTGACCATAAATTGTTCACTAATATTAGTCTTTGTTTGGTATCATTATTGTTGCATCAACTGATAAAGAGCGGTAGTATTGATCCGTCAAAGCGTACGTGCCGGAAAGTAATGGACATCAGCGCCAGCCACAGTGACCTTAAAACTTAATACAGTCGAACCTGTATATAACGACCACCCTCGGGACTTGAGGAACTAGCCGCTTAATACAAGATCTCTAAAAATACTCACTGGGCGTGGTCTAATGTCAATTTTAATGGCGTATCATTCAAAACACTTCATGCAAGGAAACAATAGGACAATCAACACTCTTTCAAGCGATCGATACTTTAACGTTCAGTGCCAACTTGTAACTTAATGGTATAATATACGTAACATTGTGTAAAAGTACTGTGCAATAAATATAAATTGTCCCCTACTCTTCTACGGTATACAGTGCTCTATTTTCACGACTTACAGTTCACAACAAAATATCTCATTCCGTCATTTCATAGTTGTTACGCTCAATGTTCAATGTCACATGGCTGAAGAACAAGCTAATTAAAGATGAATTTCTTGCTAGAGAGTGAAGCATATTCAAAACAAACTTTTTTTAGCGTTCGTGATATGGTACTGTACTTCAGCACAGTGCGGACATCTGAAAAGCGTTAACGATATTAAACGGCCGAGTATCAGCTTACAGTAGCTTTGTGCATGTTATTTCTTTATAGTGATGCTGGATCGCATTTTAAACACAATAAAATACCGCATAAAATAACATGGCTTAGTTTCCATTCAAGGGTGGCCGCTTAATACAGGTAAAAATAACAAAGAAAGACAAACATAGGACTGCTACAGGGTGGCCGCGGCCGCTTAATAGAGGTGGCCGCCTAATACAGGTACCAAATACAGTGTTTGTATGAGCGAACAATTGGGACTTTGAAAACTGGCCGCTTAATAGAGGGTGGCCGCTTAATACAGGGCCGTTATATACAGGTTCGACTGTAACTAGTATAACATCTCTCGATGTTTAGTAACTGTTATAAATATCTCAGTTGTGTCTTTATCCCTGAAAAGACCCTCTTGGAGAATGATACATTTATTATTTTTAATTTTGTCCAGCTGATAACATGTTTCATGACCTCCAACAAATGCACTGTGATACAAACCAAGTGAGCAAGGAATCAAACTTGTCAGCGGATCTCATAAAGATTGCATCAGAAAAGGGGTTCATAATTACTGATAACCCAGCATCTGGAAATTGCATGTTTTATGCATTATCCGAGCAGCTGCAAAGTGTAAAAGGAAGCCAAATATCACAAAGAGAACTACGGGAAACATTAGTTGGATTCCTCAGGGAAAACCCTACTCTGGTAAGTTGGTAAATAAAACATTTTTTAAGTGCTCTTTGTCATGTAAATCGCAGAATGTTGCTTACCTTCTACGGGTTATATTTTCCTTGATAGGAAAGGGAAGGCCTGGTCCCCAGGGTCCCTCCCCTCTTTCAAGTAATGACTCTATTGAGATAGTCATAATACATCATTAAGGCCTGGCCAAACGGATGAAACATGTTGATGCATCATCGTCCAACGTTGTTAAATCCAACATGTTGCACTCGTTGTGCCACCATGTTGAACGATGTTGCATGGTTTTGGATGATGTTGAACGAAGCTTGATTTCCATCAAACATCGTCTTCAACATCGTCCAACATCTCTCTTGTTCTCAGAAATGAACAACGATGTCGTTTTCGTTTGGCCACCGTGTTCAACATTGTTGAATGGCGCATGTCCACTAAGCTGACTTTCATTTGGATGATTTGTTGTTGCTTCGCGCGTTGCCGCGTGAGTGTTGAAGCTGATAACGAACGAACAAAGTTTTGAATCTCGGAAAGACGAAATCTTAAGAACAAGCTATCGCTTTTCAAATAGGAAGTAAAAGGGCAAAGGAGTAAGTGAAACTATAAGACTAGAAAAAGCGAGGAGATGGTGCCACGCAGAAGTCGATCGGTCTCGCGCCGTTTTTAAGGAAAACCAACAAGGCGCAGGTTTGTCTTCTAAGGATTCTGGGTAGCTTTTGTTCCCATGCAGACCTTTGAGTCCAAGTGTTGCATCAAACATGTTGCATTTGTTTGGCCACCTCGTTCAACACTGTGCAACGTCGTCCAACAATGTTGGATGCGATAATGTTAGATCATGTTGCATGTTGCTTGTTGTTTGGCCGGGGAATTTTGGAAAAAAATTGTCGGTTTTCTTTACACGCTCATTTTTAACAGTGCCAATCACACATATTCATTCATTCATTAGTCCAACATGAGTTCAGTTTTAATGTACCAAACCCCCTTTAGGTGTTACACAAGTTTGTCATTTCTAATTATAATTTCTAAGACTTTGATGGAAAAATTGACTTTTAAATAAATTTAACGTTTTTCTTATAAAGTATGACGGAACACCACTGTGTAACTTTGTTTCTGGATACTCATCGTGGCGTGAATACTTAAGAAGCATGGAGAAAGACGGAACTTGGGGCGATCATTTGGTTCTACTTGCTGCAGCCAACTGCTATCAGACTGACATCCATGTTATCAGTAGTCTTGGGCGCGACATATTTATCACTCCATATGGTCCCGGAGTTACCCGCACCAACCCACTCGTGTTGGGACACATTCACGAGAAACACTATGTTAGTCTTCAGCCCAGACAAGGTAAAGCTTGCGTTTTGATTTTGTTTGTATCTGTGGCCTTTTCATTTGGTAAACTTTGGAAAATGTAATCAGTGTGTGACAACGTAAAGGAAATTTACGTTCTCTAAACTATTGGTACTTTATTCCAGGAAGAGAGATTGTGGTAACGTTGTATCCTCATTTTGTCTTTTCACGTTGTTGTTATGCAGAGGATGACAAAGAAATGTACCACCATGCACCTGAAGTGCCATGTTTTTCTTACCATTAGTTTTCAGAAGCTCAATAGTTAGTTCCCTTAACATCTTCTGGAACCAGGAAATGAGAAATGTCAGCTACCTGAGTTTGTTAAAGAATCGAATAATTTAATAAGTTAATATGTAACTCGACGCGCCATAGACTTTCGTCGAACTACCACCGTGTTGTATCGCGGGCGCACCCTATAACAGTCGGACTTTTGTGTAAACCTTGTGGTCTCGGTCAAGCGCAATTAAAACAGTAAATTGGTGTGGAAATTGCGGTTCTGTTGTATTTATTTTGACCGTTCTACCGTTGGTCCTTCGAGCCGGATATATGGACTAAAGGCCGTAATTTCGCCAGCGAAGAGCAAACAGACGATCGAAGAAGACTTGTGTGGACTGGCCAAAATGGTAACAAACGCTTCGTCTCAAGAACAGAGACTTAATTTACCCACCTTCTCAGGGGAAGACAAAACAAACTATGAATCCTGGAAAGCAGCGTTTATGTCCATAGTTGACCGACTGGATATCCCCGTATGCGAGAAGATGCTACGCCTGCTAAACATTTTAAACGGAAGGGCCTTGACACTCGTAAAGGACCTTGGGTGTTCAACACATGCGTATGAGGGAGCAAAGGACAAGCTTGACAAGAAGTATGGTGGGGAGAGGCGTTCGCAGATAAAGCACTTGACGTCACTGGTACCTGGCACCTGGTCAAGGGTTCGGCCCCCAAAATCTTGGAGACATGGAGGAATTCCAAGCCGTATTAGAAAGAGACATGATAGCGCTGCAAGACAGTGGTCCAGGCAGGGAGCTGCAGGGACAAAACTTGAGCCTTACAGCCAAGGAAAAGCTTTCCGAAGAGAATGTTCAAGCACACAAGTATTGGCTTATCGATCTTTCTTTAGAAGATAATTTTGAGTCGCTCGTTGCTTGGGTAGAGTTTAGAGCGTAAATAATGCAAGAGGCTAAGGAGGAGATAAGTGGAGTTCGAGGCGACCCAACTCGTGCCAGAGGGTTTACGACACGCTCTCAAGCAAAAGCCGGCATTGTTGACACCTGCAAACAAGACTACCCACTTTGGGTCTGCAAAATCTTTACGGAGCTGCCTATTCTAAAGAAAAGAAAGTTGATTGGAAACACCGGCCGTTGTTATCGTTGCCTAGTAGTTGGTTAACACAGCAAGGACTACCCTAACGCTAGGCGATGCGGTGTCGACGGATGCACAAGTACCAACCACAATAGTTATCTCCATGACAACACTCCTGGTCAAACAGAAGGCCGGTCACAATATCAACTACGAGCCGACGCCTTACCGTTTCGACCGCCGGGGCAGTCTCATTTAGGAATTAGAGCCCCGCAGGGTACAGTAGCTAGCGTTAATGGCTCGGCGCTTGACCGGCAACAGTACCCTCGAGAGCAGACATACAGCACTAGACATACTGAGCGCGTTTTGACTGATGATTCTGCCAGCCCTGATCAGCAACGGCAATAAAGACCTGAGGGTAAATGTCATGCTAGCCCCTTGTTCGACAAGTTCCTACCCGAATTGCATGGACAGTCATTGAACAGGCCCGTAGCAAGGCTAAAACAACTGAGGGGGCTTAGCAAAATGGTTAAAAAAAACTACCCCCCCCCCCCCCCCCCGGTTAGGGAGTTAAGAAGCTAAGAGAACATTAAAGAGCAGTAATTTTAGTGAGAAAAACAATAACTTCACACCTGCATCACACCTTTTTAAACATTTCTTTGGCGTTTCTTTTATGTGGACTACCACATGACTAATTTCACGTTTAAAGGAGGACGTAAAAAAAGGACAACAAATTTTTCTTTCTCTTTTTAAATTTGGAATCGGGCAGTAAGAATCCGACTGTAGGAGAATTTTTTGGCTCTTGATAGGACATATTTGTGTGGCTTTCGACAACGCGCGAACACTAAATTGTTATAAACTAAGGACATTTGTATTGCTATCAATGAGTATATATAGAAAACAAGTAGTTTATTTCGAAAGCTTTCACGGCAGGAGATTGGTTGATTTTGATCCAGTCTGGTTCTTATTTCTGATTCACAAGGCACGGGGAAGTGCCTATGTTGCTGTTGTATACAAAAACATAAAACAAAGACAGCATGTTTAAAAACGAACTGTAAGCGAATGAAACTGACAGAAAGTTGTCAAAAGGCACTTGCAGCGTCAGAATTCAAGACTGATTGATGCACATTAATTTTTTTTAATTATGTCTTTTTTGGCGCATTGTTTTTTAACTTCCAAAAATTCGGGGGCTGGGGGAGGGTCAAGCCCCCCATGCTCCTCCCCCTGCTACAGGGCTGTTGAATCTGACTATCGCAGGAACAAGGGGAACGGAAATCAAGTTGCGTTCACGCCGGGGGGAACTGAAAGTTGCAAATCTCGATGGTACATTTTCAAGTCCTTTACAGGGTCATGTTCTTGACAACATCGCTGGCGACACTCCAGCTATTTCCTGGACGGAACTGAAGAGAAAATGGGCCCCACCTACGCCAAGTGCCGGCCATTCAAGAGTGTATCTCGGCGACGTCAGGTTGATGTGATGATAGGCAGTGACCATCCAGTCTCCCATCATGCGCGAAGGGAAGCCTGTGGAAACCAACCGAATGACCCTGATGCTCGTTTGACCAATTTGGGCTGGGTGTGCTTTAATCCCACATTGGTGGAAGAGTTTCGTAAGAGCTTTCGGTCACACTTTACCCGTACATATCGAAGTAGTCAAGTTAACAAGCTGCTGCCACCTGATGACATTTTTCGTGCATTTTGGGAGCTGGAGTTCCTGGGGATCAAAGACACCCCCGAACAAACGATGACAGCTGAGGAGAGAGCAGTCACTGAGACCTTGGAGTACAATAACGGATAGAAGATTGGAGTGCCCTGAAAAGAAGGCGAGCCGAAGCTAACCAATAATTATGAAGTAGCACTTGAAAGACTCAGGAGTCAGGAAAAGTCCCTTGAGAGAAGAGACCCAGATTTGACGAAGGCCTTTTGCAAGATCTTTGACGACTATGAGAAGAGGAATTACATAAATAAAGTAACCAAGTCAGACGCTGAGGCGTAACGGTTCCTACCGCACTTTCCAGTGATTCGAGAAGATATAGTTAAAACGAAAGTCCGTGTTGTCTTTGACGCTTAAGTGAAACATGGAGGGAAAAGCCTGAAAAGTGCCATATGACCAGGGCCAAAGCTTCAGAAAGACTTAGTTGATGTACTGACACGTTTTCGCCGGGCACCTGTGGCTCTTTCAGCTGACGTTCTGAGATGTTCCTGCAAATGGAGCTTCAAGACAACTACCGCCAGTTTCACCAGTTCCTGTGGTGTGACTTTGACACATCAAGAGATCCCGACGTTTATGAATTTACACGACTGTTTACACGATTTACACGACTGCTTCACTATTTTGCTCTCAGTACGTCCATCATACCCATGCAAAGACACATGCCTTACACTTTCCGGAAGCAGCAGTCACTGTGAATGATTCAATGTATGTTGATGATGTGCCAGACTCGTGTGAGACAACTCAAAGTGTTCAACAGCTACGACGTCGGCTGTCAGAACTGTTGGCCCTTGCTGGGTTAAAATTAAGTGGTCCTCAAATGAACTGATGGTCAGCAAAGATATCCCCTTAGAAGACCGACTATGTACCCTATAGATAAGCAAAGACGAGCGACCTTAGACCAAGACCCTTGGGGTAATATGGGAAGCTAGGAAAAATGTGTTTACCTTCTAGGTGGAACCACCGGATGTAAACAAAACGCCTATCAAGCACTCCAGTCCTTGGCACCATTTACAAAAATCCTTATGCAAGAAGTATGGATGGCTGGTGTTGGCTGGGATGAACCCGACGACTTAAATGCGAAGTGGGAGAAGTGGGTCTCGGAACTCCCACAACTGTCAGATATTGCTGTCCCCCGCTGTCTTCGCCTAGCGAATCCACAGACCACTGAACTGCATCCCTTTTCAGATGGTTCTAAAGACGCCTTTGCATCAGTTGCCTAGTTAGTCTGCCGGTACCAGGACAACACTCCGTCATCCCGCCTTATTGCCTCAAACAGTCGTGTGTCTCCAGTAAAAGCGATGACAATTCCCAGGATAGAGCTGATGGGTGCCGTCATTTCAAGTCATCTGGCACAGAATACCTTAAAGTCATTCCAGTGGACAGAACCATATTCTGGACCGATTCAGACAACCTCGTTCCCAGGGCTGAATGTGTGTTACTGGGTCCGCAATCAAAGCCGGGAGTTCAAGCCATTCGTTGCCAACTGAATTGGCGAAATTTAAAGAACAACAAGTTCCGAGCAGTAGCGACACAAACCAGGAACGCTGAACCCAGCAGACTTGCCAACAAGAGGCCTTTCTGCCATCGATCTAGCTGAGAGTGGCGTTTGGATGGAGGGACCAGCTTTCCTCAAAGATTACGAGTCAGCCTGGCCAGAAGTATTTCCCTCCGATAAGAATGTTGAACGGACCGGTGACTGTGAAAGACGAACAAAGACCAGGACGCATGTGACCAAGAGCTCTGCCAGTGAAAGCATTGACCTAAGCCATTACTCAAGCCTGAGACGCCTAGTTCATGTGACAGGATGGGTACAACGGTTCCTGTCCAACTGCAGACTTCCCAAGGATCTACAGAGAAAAGACGGAAGCCTTCTGTCAGATGAGATGACAGCCGCAAAGACCTTTTGGATAAAACAAGCCCAAGCTCAAGTCTTCTTTGACAGGGAAAATGAAGGGTCGCTTACACGACTGGACCCTAACCCTGACACAACGCATTCCATTCCCCTGCCGATAATTAAACCCCGTGACAAGGCTACTTGTCATTGACGCACATGAAAAACTTGGCCATGGGTCTGGAAAAGAACACGTTCTTACTTAGTTGCGGGGTCATGCCTGGATCGTAAGAGGAAGACGGGTGGTGCGAAACATTGTCAATACGTGGGCTGAATGTAGGCGTCATTCACCATCACATCACCATCACATTTATTTCATATACTACACGTTCGACATTCAAATCCTAGCAGTATGCAGAATGTTTGTCCCATAAACCTAGTTTAATGGCCTTAGCTCCCACGAGTCTCCTGTAGCTCAGTGGTAGAGCATCCGAACTAGTAATCTGAAGGTCTTAGGTTCGACTCCTGATAGTAGGACTGGATTTCTTTTTTCCGAGTATGCCTGTGTCACTTTCTAAAATAATCCATCATTCTTCTTCTTACCTCTGTGTTGTATTGCGGGGGCACTTTTGACAGTCGGACTTTTGTGTAAACTTTGTTGCCTCGGGAAAGCGAAATTAAAACAGTAAATTGGTGTGGAAATTGCGGTTCTCTTGTATTTATTTTGACCGTTCTGCCGATTGGAGAACAAAGGTAGAGCAATAAACCTTGGATGATAAATCCAAAACTACCAGTATTACTAAACGGAACTATTAAAATACTAATTGCTACATCAGATGACGTTGAAATTATGGCACAATTTCTTGATTTTGTCGTGACGTTAGGATACCTAAATCGTTAAAACAATTCAAAACGAATGGAGGAATCTATGTCACTGCATGATATTATAAAGGAATGTTATAAAAAAATGAGGAGAAAATGTCAGTAGGTGTGAACATGTCTGTTATAAGTTTCTGTTGTAATATTGGTAAGTTTCCAAGTAAATGTTGGGTAATCCCACAAGCCTTGCGCCTATTACTTTGCCGATATTTTGCTTGGTAATTCTACTCCTGAATCGGACGCTATTGTGAAAGGACTGCTTTAATCAGTGGCACCCACAGTTCATCTCAGTAAATACATGCTCCTCAGAAATTCTGATTTTGCTGCAAAGAAAATCTAAAGTAGCAGCGCAAAATTTCGTAATACTGGTAAACTAAATCCTCTCCTATTACATTCTGATGGGTAACTATCTCGATAACAATTGTGAAGTAAGGTCAGCTAACATATTTGTATTTATAAAGCCAACAACAGCTCGTAAATTTAAGAAATAAAGTTCCGTTTCACAAAACTTACTGCCACTTAAAGTTAAAACCAAAGCATGCCAACGGATCACGATATATTAGTTATACACCCTTTAAAAGGGCATAATTGAGTTTGAAACACAGGAGGAAACATTTAAAGTGTTTTTCTTTGACGTTCTGGGCCCAGTTGTTCAAAGCTCGATTAAGCTAATCCCGGGTTAACGTGAACTTTCATTCGATTTTAATTACTAGTCATTAAAGATATTTCGAAAAGAGTTT
Organism: Pavona decussata; assembly: GCF_977016875.1. NCBI lineage: Eukaryota > Metazoa > Cnidaria > Anthozoa > Scleractinia > Agariciidae > Pavona > Pavona decussata. The sequence continues at coordinate 895,330 of NW_028145427.1, read as the reverse complement.
ATGTCCTTCAGTTTTGACTTGGCCTTTTCTTTGCCATAAGCTTAAAATTAGCCTTCTAAACCATTTTTAACGAAATGAGAACCTTGGTTAACTTTTAATCGGGGATTAGCGTTAATCGGCTTTCGAACAACTGGACCCTGGTGGTTTCCCTGTGTAGTCTCTTTGACGACTCCATAGTTTTCCCTGCCTGAAGAGATATTAAATTTTGTTATTTTAATTGTTTATGTTTCCTTGCAGACGGCTGTTTATCGAATCGTCTCCTTATTTTTACTATCGACACTAACATACAACTTTGCTTTCTTTTTACAGTTGCTTCATTGCCCGAAACTAGCCAGAGTACAGTAAAAAGGAAAAGGAATGGGGACCAGCAAGATAACGCGTCTGGTGCTAGGACAAAGGCTAGGAAAACGGGGGACAGTCTCGGCACGTCGAAATTTTATCCTGCAGAGCAGATTACCGCTACAGGTCAGAGTTAATTTTAGTGTAATTAATGCCTGCTGGGCCAATTAATCGATGAATTGACGGAGATGGATGTCATCAATGATTGAAAATCTGTCCATTAATGGATATTACTCTTCTTTGTAGTCAGTTCTTGGCTTTCAGAACGTGGAAAGCAGCGCGAAGAAAACTGCGATGCGAACGAATAATAAAAGCGAGGAGACTGGACAGAAGAGGGAGGGCGCCCCTTCTCCCCAGTCTCTTCTCGTTTTTTGCTCTCCATGCATGCCGATACCAGATATGTCAAACGAAAGAACGGAGAGCGTGTAGAGCTCTCATGACTCAATCAATCACACTCAATCACACTCATGGCAAATTGGATCGGACTTGTTCAGTGACATTTAGTTCCGTTTTGCAATGTTAAATTCTGTTGGTTTAGACTTCGTTCTAAGAAAGAGAAAAGTAGGTAATTGAGAGTCAGCTTTAAAGAAGAAAGGGAACTCTATTCTCATTCTAAACAAGATGCTAATAGCATCCAACGCTACTTATAGCCAAATACAGTGGAAGAGCCCTATAAGTAGTAAGAAAGTGGGGGTTCTGAGGAAGAGACACAGGGACACAGTGACGTCACAATAGCCATGGGATTAACGTCATCAAAACTGATGACATCATAATCTAAAAATAGATTTAGAGTTCTGAGGAAGGGACACAGTGACGTCACAATAGCTCAGGGATTAACCTCATGGTGACATCATAGTTAAAAATAGATTAAAATGATGTAATGGAATTATTTTTAACCACAGCGATCTACAGATTTTTTCATATTAAAGAGTTGAAATTTTAGCCTCAAATCTGCTTTCGCAGGTATCGCCTTAAAGCAAGAACTAACATTGTTCCCTTGAACCAAACCAGGATCTAGAATTTCTAAGCTAAAGAATCTGCATTTGGAAGTCTTTTTAGAAGTTAATTTGGGGAGATTAATACATAAAAAAAACAACAAAACAAAACAAAACAAAACAAAAAAACAAAAAACAAAAAACCGGTTTATGTAAGGTGTATTGATTGGTTTTAGATAAAGTAAAATATTGCCTTGTCGTTGTTCTATTCAATTTTTTCTATATTTCCCTGAAACCTCGGAAATAATGAAAAAAAATTGGTTGTGTGTATTTTCCGACTAATTTCTAAAAAGTTTCGTTTCTGGTTGAACTTTGTCGGGGATTAAGCAATTAAAACAGTCTTTTGTTGTCTTTGTTTATTACAGTGCGCTGTCAACGGTAATGCCGACATCATGGTCTAAAAATAGAATAATTGCATCATCTGGGTGGAAGGGCTTCAGTGATTCTGTAAAAACAGAAAGGATGTTTAGTGGTATGCTATCTTTTTACACCCGGTCGAGTGAGATCTAAAAATGGATAGAATTATGGAAAGAAATAATTATTTTTCGTAACAGGATTATGTGGTTTTGCTGGTTACAAAAAGATGAGATTCTTTGAAATATTTCGAAGCAGAAAAGTGACGCGTGTTCTATTTCACGCACCGTTACACAGCCTGATTATGTTAACTCAGTCAAGCTTTGTTAGGGATTAAACAATTAATACAGTCTTTTGTTGCCTTTGTTCATTACAGTGCTTCGAGTAAGAATATTCCGGTTCATTAATTTCTTGCTGCTAAATTGTGTATGTTAATTATGGCGCACTGAAAAACTAACACACGCTCACAGAAACTGCTGAAAATTCTTTATTTCAATTGTTCAACATTTCAAGTACAAAGCAAAGTTCTTATCACAGTGTTAATCATCTATATTCTCTCCATCGCTAGGAGGATAGTTTGTTTCTTGTTAAGTCTTTGGGTCAATATGCCTCACTGCGTGATAATCAGGGCATCGAATGAATCCATCTTTTGAGTGATTTCGCTCGCGGACAGGAATATCGTGTTCGCAAACTGGACAAATCTTTAAGCCGTCATACCAAAAACATGTGGGGCATCTTACAACCGCAGTTTGGTAAACGTTTGAACCATTGCAATGGTAGCAAGGAAATTTGCACTTTCAGAAGCTGTTTCCGTGACATCTTCAATATCACCATTTTCGGACATCGTTTCTTTATCAATTGCTTCACTGTCGGATTTGTCTTGATCTCGATACACTTTTTCTTTTTCCAACAAATCCGTCAGAATTTTCTTATTCTTTATCAAATGCTTATCAATTGCCAGCTCTGCTAATCCGTCAATAAATGTATTTAGGGCACGGGGCTGGGTCACATCGGCATTGTGAGGGAGTAAAACATAATCGACCAGCTCAGCAATATTGGTTACAGGAATCATACGTTGTTTTCGGAGTAATAGTCCACTAGGTTTCCAAAACAGGATATCCTTCGAAGCAGCCATACTGTGTAATAGATCAGAGGCTTTTTGTTTGGAAACAGCATTGGAAAGACTCTTTAAAACATCTTTAATTCGAGGCTCCTCATCATCACTTTCCTCATCAGAGGTTGAGTCATCTTCCTTTCCACTTTCGTCCTCTTCTTACCAGTCCACTTTTCGTTTAATTTTGATCGGCGCTTGTTAACAGCAAGATCCAACTGATCATTCCACAGACTAAGTCTTGATTTTTATAACATCAGAAACCCCTGGCTAGTAATTACAGGGGTCAACACATCTTGAATAAATCCACGACCTTCTTGAACAAGGATTTTTTTCTTGTACTTATAGGGAACTTTTGGGTTAACTAGGTCAGCAATAGCATCCTCGAATGGAATCAGCTTTAGTCTAACTTGCTCAGTAACAGGTACATGACTATGAAGCACATTATGTATAGCTTGTACTATTGCATGCATCTATTGCGGAGTAGTCGTTTCCAAAAGAAACTGACGCTGATGGTGGGGGCAACAAGCAAGGAGTTGAAGGTACCCTCTATTCCTCTTCACTACTTGAGACATGATCATGGAATGACTTAGTAAAAGTGCATTACAGTATTTTATTATAAAGCTTTAGTCGGTTAAGACCAAAGTTCGAAGTTTTCTTGTCCTTGCCGCCTTGGAGTTATTTTTCGTCTCTTAGATTGAGTAAACTGTAAAACTGAGATTTCCTTTTTATAGCTTTTCGACCACCACCTGACTGCTCTTGCGGAGAATTCTGGGAAGTAATATCACCCAGGGCTTCTTCAGCACGTTTACTGACCGCCGTCTTAATATCCTTCCCCTCAATCACATCCTGGGCAACATTAATCTCTGTTTGTAAAGCTTTTTTACCAAGCACCTTGGCACCTTGTCGTAGATGAGGCATCGCCCACTGAGCGAAACAGACCTCTGAATATACCTCCTAGTCCATATCCGCGCTGAGATTGAACATCATGAAAGGCTAGCAAATTTTCACCTTTTTGTTTGGCTTGATCTAAATAATATTGTTCATACAACTTGTGATTTGGTGTGTAAAGTCTCTTCATCTTTAAAAAAAAAGGTTGGCTCTGACGCAAATGAAGTTTAAACAACATTCTCTCACATTCAAATGGCTCCGACTCTCCTTTGATGTGCTTTATATTGACTTCAATATGGTGTGAAACAATAGTATTGTGGCGGAGATGGTGGTGGTGTTGGTGTCGGTGTTGGCGGTGTTGGTGTTGGTGGTGGGGGTGATGGCGTTGGTGGTGATGGTTTTGGTGGTGATGGTGTTGGTTGTGGTGGTGATGGTGGTGGTGGTGTTGGTGCTGATGGTGTTGGTGTTGGTGGTGGTAGTGGTGGTGGTGGTGGTGTCGGTGTTGGTGTGGGTGATGGTGGTGTTGGTGATGGCGTTGGTGGTGGTGGTGATGGTGGTGATGGTGTTGGTGGTGGTGGTGGTTGTGTTGGTGATGGCGTTGGTGGTGATGGTGTTGGTGGTGGTGGTGATGTTGTTTGTGATGGTTTTGGTGGTGGTGTTGGTGGTGATGGTGGTATCGGTGGTATTGGTGGTGATGGTGTTGGTGGTGGTGGTGATGGTGGTGGTGTTGGTAGTGATGATGTTGATGTTGGTGGTGGTGGTGATGGTGTCGTTGGTGGTGATGGTTTTGGTGGTGATGGTGGTATCGGTGGTGTCGGTCGTGGTGGTGGTGTCGGTGTTGGTGTTAGTGATGGTGTTGGTGGTGGTGTTGTCAGTGGTTGTGGTGATGGTGGTGGTGTTGGTGTTGGTGTTGGTGTCGGTGGTGGTGATGGTGGTGGTGGTGTTGGTGTTGGTGGTGGTGATGTCGGTCGTGGTGGTGGTATCGGTGTTGGTGTTGGTGATGGTGTTGGTGGTGGTGTTGTTAGTGGTTGTGGTGATGGTGGTGGTGGTGGTGGTGTAAGTGGTTGTGGTGGTGGTGGTGTCGGTCGTGGTGGTGGTCGCGAGAGGGCTAAACAATAGTCCTTTGGGTGTGGTTTAGGCCTATATAAATCTGAAAACATTTGTCGTTTTCTCAGTTCTCGTCAAGTTTCCACAGAGTAGACATGAGTTGGACCTTTTCTGTTTGTGAAGAGGATTTTTCAAGGAAATAAATATATTATGCGAAGACACATGAGCCGCAAACACAGTGAATTGCCGAGTTTTACTCCATTCAGAGCTATGACGTTTTCTCTAGAAAAGTGTCAGCGCTTTCACTTTGTGCATGCATTTACTTGCATGGTTGCCACACCAACCTTAGCTCCATCTATTTTAACACCACCTCCCACGGTGGAAGTGATATCTCCGCCTAAAAAGCGAAAACGACCACGAATCCCGCAACTTAAAAAATATTTGGATGATGATGCACAGAAAACATTCGGACCCTTCAGGCGATCTCGGCGTAATCGAAAGGATTCATGTTATAAATATTCTGGCACAGAAGACTATTGATTACAACATGAAATATTGAATCTTTGAATATTTAGAGTTGAGAGGTTCTAATTAAAACATACAGTTTTCTATCAATATATGTGTATGTCACTTTTTTATATTTTGTACTTGAAATGTTGAACAATTGAAATAAAGAATTTTCAGTAAGTTCTGTGAAAGTGTGTTAGTTTGTCAGTGCGCCATAATTATAATTAACATACACAATTTAGCAGCAAGAAATTAATGAACTGGAATTTTCTTACTCGGAGCACTGTAATGAACAAAGGCAACAAAAGACTGTTTTAATTGTTTAATCCCCAACAAAGCTCGACTGAGTTTACATAATCAGGATGTGTAACGGTGCGTGAAATAGAACACGCGTCACGTTTCTGCTTCGAAATATTTCAAAGAATCTCAACTTTTTGTAACCAGCAAAACCACATAATCTTGTTACGAAAAATAATTATTTCTTTCCATAATTCTATCAATTTTTAGATTTTTAGGTAGCATACCACTAAAAATTCTTTCTGATTTTACAGAATCGCTGAAGCCTTTCCACCCCGATGATGCAATTATTCTATTTTTAGATAATGATGTCGGCATTACCGTTGACAGCGCACTGTAATAAACAAAGACAACAAAAGACTGTTTTAATTGCTTAATCCACGACAAAGTTCAACCAGAAACGAAACTTTTTAGAAATTAGGCAGAAAATACACACAACCAAATATAGAAAAAATCGAATAGAACAATGACAAGGCAATATTTCACTTTATCCAAAACCAATCAATACACCTTACATGAACCGTTTTTTTTGTATTAATCTCCCCAAATTAACTTCTAAAAAGACTTCCAAATGCAGATTCTTTAGCTTAGAAATTCTAGATCCTGGTTTGGTTCAAGGGAACGATGTTAGTTCTTGCTTTAAGGCGATACCTGTGAAACCAGATTTGAGGCTAAAATTTCAACTCTTTTATAATAAAAAATCTGTAGATCGCTGTGGTTAAAAATAATTCCATTACATCATTTTAATCTATTTTAAACTATGATGCCACCACGAGGTTAATCCGTGAGCTTTTGTGACGTCACTGTGTCCCTTCCTCAGAACTCTAAATCTATTTTTAGATTATGATGTCATCAGTTTTGATGACGTTAATCCCATGGCTATTGTACGTCACTGTGTCCCTGTGTCCCTTCCTCAGAACCCTCACTTTCTTACTTCTCCTATACGTCAACTTCAATAATAATTGATGACAAGACGTAACTGATCATAGTCAACGTAAAGAGGCTGTTCTTTTTTACAGAGATTGTGAATGCGAATAATTCCCCTCCTGTTATTTTTATGCTTTCAAGATAATAAAGATTATTATTATTATTATTATGATTATTTTTATTATTATTATTATTATTATTATTATTATTATTATTATTATTATTATTATTACTGCGATAGCAGACGCCCTTTCTTCGGCAAAAGCAGGAATAAGTTTTCTGCTTTCCTTTACCCACGATAATCTCGTTTGCCTAAAAATCCAAAAGAGTTAGTTCCAGCGTTCACTCAATTCAAAGGCTATGCATAACGTGGGAGAATGCAGGGCTTGGTTATGTCTGTATTAAGAAGAAACAAGCACGTGAAAGTGCAGAAAAAAATCCAGATTCTGAATGCTTTGTATTTGTGTTGCTAATGGAAGCTGTATAGTGCTCCTTTATTAAAGAATCGTGGGATCAACATAATCTTCTTGCACATACGTGCTGTGCACAATCGCAACATAACAGAATAAAAAACAGAATTTTGGCAGAGATGATCCCTTATGAAAATTTTGACCCATTCACTCCATTTATTTCATGCCGTACGCTCTGGATAAACAATGGTCCCAAGACATATCCAGTATTTGCGGATAAATAATTATTATTACTGACATTGAATTACGACATCGGTTACTTTTTTGACTGGTAGTACGGTTGCTGGAATTTGATAACAGAAGGATACTAAGAACGTTGGCGTCAAAGAGGCTAAGGTGGGGGGGGGGGGAGAGGTACACGAAGATGACGTCAATTTGCAGTGACAAAGGCGGTGGAAAACACGGACGGTGTACGCCCACTTTTATTTAACTTTATTTTTCTTTTTACCCCAGTGTGGGGTGGTCATCTAGTAAATCAAGAGAATTCGAGGGGAAGGGGTTTTGCTACATATTTTCGCTTTCTGTGTAAGAAAAATAAATGGTCTATTATTCTTAATATTTTACCGAATTAATGTCAGAAAAAGATTTTGTAGACAATGACATCACACTGAATTTTTCCAAAATAGCTTACTTAAAGACTCAGTCACATGGTTAAACTTTACTCAGCTTTTACAGCTGTTTCAGTTACTGAGGTTGGTCCATACGTTGTTTCAACAGTTGCCTCCTCTGGTTGTCTGAGCTCAACGCAAGCAGAACGCGGAAAGTCTCGTTCTTCTACCCAGGCTTTTCAGCCGTCTGAAGGCATGACTGAGAACAATACAGGTATGTTATGAAAAAAATTGTCATAACTAACCTTCACGTTTGTGACATGACTCGCAAGTCTCTGCGTTAATTAAGGTATTCGAAATTAACACAACTTAAATTAACGCGAATTGTAGCTAGAAAAATTAATACAAAGAGGTGCTAAAATTTCAAAACGAGGGATATTAACGCGATTTACACAGAGAAACAGAATTGTTCATCGACAACAGGAACAAATTTGTGTAAAATTCCGAAATGCAAACAATGTTCGTGGAACTGTCCCTAAACATATCGGAGTTAAGCGAAGTAATCTGGCCACTTCGAGCGTTCTTCACAGTGTCCATGATACCGGTCGATCTCCACTCAGAGAAGACAATGCATTTTCCTTTCTGGTGTGTATAGAGAATTTGGGACGAAACTCATGAAAATTAAGGTCGCAAAAAATTAACACGCTACTTAATTTGTGACGCAGAAATTAACGCTTATAAAAATTAACGCGACTTAAGTTAACGCAATTTTTTTTTTAGTTTCGCGTTTATTTCATGAAACATTAATTTCCTATAATAAGGTATAGAAAGAATACTAATGAGGTGAAAGACAACGAAACTCTGTCTTCCCAGGGACTGAAACTCAAATGCGTCTTCCAGGTCTTTCAGATTGATAGTGTTTTTCCGTCCACTTAAATGATTTCAGTGACGTGGTAGGTTGTAATTTTCAAATTTTTAAATAAATAAAAGAAGGAAAAATGGTTCGAGAATTCACCTCTTAATTAACTTTCTAGTTGAAAGTTGCATTTTTTTTATTTCTTGCCTCTAGCGATAAGCAGAGGAAAATTAATTTTCAGCAGCAAAGAAGGCAGGGCTCTTATCAAATGTTTTCGTAACTCTTGTTGTAGGTCTCGACCGAGGAGTTACCTTCCAAAGAAAAAGAACAAATTATGCTCGTTTATGCCAACTCCTGGTCAGCGTGGCTTCACAAGTCCTGAGGCAAATATTGGACACAATCATTCCACCACAGAATCTTCGAAACGTCTTAAAACGTGACCCAGCACACTGTACACTCCAGTTGCTTCGAAAAGAAGGAATCGTAAATTCAATGCAGTGGAGTAAACTGTATCCTGCCAAACCCTCTTCAGTGTCATCCACAGGCTTCAGCCCCGCCCTCCTGATAGTCCTCCTTAGGACAATCTGCAAACTGAGTCCTCCACCCGCTGGTTGGGATGCTCCTCCCCATTCCGAGGACACCAGCCGTGAGGCTGACATTGCTCGTGTGAATTATTTTATGAATGCTGTATCGAACCAGGCAAGGGAAGCCTCTTTGAGTGATGCAGTGTTCAGTGAATACTGGCAGAAGATCCGGGACACGCTGGTGCGATTAGGAGGAGCTGGATATGAAGATGTTATTGATGAAATGAAGAATCAGGAAATGAACTATCTGGATGAGGAACATTTTATAGAGCTTTTCAAGCAGTGGAAAGAAGTTGAGGACACCATTAAGGTCAAACTGAATGAACTTGAGATTGTGATGAGGAGTTCCGGAGAGGAAGGTGAGAATTCAAAAGAAGATGGCTGCGAGATCTGCTCGCCGTGCTCGAAGACAAACACCAGTTATTCTCGACGAGATTCTTCTTACAGTCAATTCACGCGTGACCGGCATTTTGAAATTTGAACGGCGTTTTGAAATTTACCTGTCAGTTTTGAACATCACCAACGAGGTTTCAAATTTCCCGTAGAAGTTTCCCTAGTTTATTGACGGTATAAAGCTTTGAATTTTTCTTTACATTACAACATTTGTTACTACAGCGGTACTGCAGTAATATTTTTGTAAGGTCAGCGGATGCATGTCACCAATTTGCTTGGTGACCGCTCATCCTGGCTCGTAGCCGCTATGTTTTCGTTCTCATTACGAGTGTGATTTTGTTTGGTCTTTATCCGTGTAATCCTTCATCATCCACACGTGTGGAAGGCCGTCTGAGTTGTTATCTTAAGTAAAAGGTTTTATCTTACGAATAACAATCAGTCTTGCTTGTCGAAACTCCTTCGGATGTTATAAGTTTGATGTGCGAAGGCAGCCACAATAACAACCCACGGAGGATGCGGTTGAAATAACAAGTCAAGTTGTGGTTCTTAGTGAGTTTAATTCTACCGTAATGACTTTGTTGTTGGCAGCGACAACTTTGTAATAGATGCTAAAGAAGACGTTTGCGAGAATTCGTTGCGTTTAATTGTTGAACTTACGGAGTTAACGAAGGCTGCCGAAGTTTAGGCATTTAGGGAACAGGAAAATGGTGAGCACATGGTTGAAGTTCGCAGCAGGAAGCTAACTGAAAAGGGTCGGCACTATCAAACCGAAATCAAAGTTAAATCGTTCAAGTCTAAAAGGTCTACGTTTACAGGATCACTAAGGAATACGTTGTTGCTTCGAGGACAGTGTAATGAATTATCAGATTGGATTGATATAAAAATAATAATTATCAAAAAGTGTCAAAAATGGTTCGAAAGAAACACAGACGTTTCGGGAAGAAGGGTTATATACCCGAAACTTCTGTGTTTCTTTCAAACCATTTTTGACACTTTTTGATAATTATTTTTATATCAATCCAATCCGAAAACATTTTCAAGTGTCACGCATCTCCAAGGAACTTTCCTTTCTCCGTTCATTATTAATGAATTATCAACTTGGAAGCAGGAATTTAGTAGAGCTCAAGTTCTGTGGAGTGAATTCACGGATGCGTATAACGAGATCAGAGAAATTGTTCAAGACGAGGAGTTAGCGAATGTCAGGGACATCTGGGAGCAAGTCTGTGGTGAGTGGTCTAGTTTTGAAAGGGATATGAGGGATGAAATTAGATACTTGTAACAAACTGCACTGGAGTCTGGTTCTGTCAGTTCTAAGGGTTCCAAGAAGAGTAAATTGACCAATACCAACAAATCAAATGTGGATACTGTACTTTCAACCAAGGCAGATAAGTACAAGCTAAAACAGGAAGAAGCGGCCTTGAAGGTTAAGTTAGCCTTTGTGGAGCAAGAAAAAGCTCTAAAACTAGAGAAGGTAATGCAGGAACAAAAACTAGAAGAGCTCAGACTGAAGATGGAGCTCGAACTAAGCAGAGCCAAGTTAAGTGTATGCGAAGAGATTGAAAAGGAGCAAACACCCTCGCTTCAGGATGAAGACTTAGCTACTCTTCTTTCTGATTGTAAGGGCGAAGGAGTTAAAAGGTTCTTACAGTCTCTTCCAGTACCTACCAGTGCTAATGTGGTCTCCACGTCAGTTCAGTCCTATGCCCAGGTTTCTCTAGCGCCAGTTTTAACAACAACATCCACACCTAAGTCAACCACATGTAGTTTGCGGGCATCAGCTCCATCGTTCTCTGCAGCAGTTGTAACAAACTCAGTATTTACTGTTCGTCATTTTGAACATAGACAAGCCTTCCCACTCAAGGAGAAGTGCCTAGTTCTCAAACTGTCACACCAACAAGAGGTGATCCTCCTGTAACTATTCCTTTCAGCGGTCCATCACCAATTATGTCAGCAGATGTTGCATCACCTTCAAACTACCAGTTTGTTCATCCTCAAGGTCAAGCAAACTCCTTCAGTGAAGGGTGGGAAAAGGTAGCATTATCACTGGAAAAATGTATGGACAAGTTAACTGAAGCTAACTTAGAACAAAGTACTGTGAGCAAACAATTGTTTGTCTCTGGACAGCTTCCAAAGATTACCATTCCAATTTTTAGCGGTGACCCCCTGCAATACCCAGTTTGGAAAAGTGCCTTCAATGCCCTAATTGACTCGAGACCTTTAGAGGCAGACATCAAGTTGAATATGTTGAATCAGTATGTATCAGGAAAGCCAAAACAAGTTGTGGAACACTATCTTCTGATCGGCACAGAAGATGCTTACCAGAAAGCCAGGTCCGTACTGCAGGAAAGATATGGAAATTGCAATGTTGTTAGCTCAGCCTTCATCAACAAGTTAGATAAATGGCCCAAGATAGGTCCTAAGGACGCTGTTGCTCTGAGAGAATATTCTGACCTTCTTGATAAAGTCTTAGCTGCCAAGGAAAACATTCCAGCACTTTCTGTACTGGATTATGCGAAAGAAAATGTGAAGCTATGTGCTAAACTTCCCTACTACTTAGAGACTAAGTGGAGGGATGCAGTTAATCATTGGAGACACACCCATGGTGAAGCTAGTTACCCTACCTTTCTCAAGTTTGCGGGTTTCATCAGAGATGCAGCAGATAAGGCGAACATTCCAGAGTTGGAAAGCCTGTCTACATCTAGCAGTCCAAGTTTTCACAGCAGACAGAAGCCAGATAGGAACAGGGGTAGTTTCCTTGCCACATCAGTCTCGTGATTTTTGCAGAAGACCTTTCAGTGAAAGGAGAGACTTCTTCTTCCGTGAACGTCTATGTATGGGCTGTGCAGCCAGTAACAGTCATCAGGTAGCGAACTGCCGAAAGAGATTGAAATGCAGAACGTGCTCAGGAATGCATTCCACATGCCTCCACAAGGAACAAACACAAGACAGTGTTGCCGTCTCTAATTGTATGAGTGTATGTTTACTTCCTGATCAAAGCAGTGGATTTGATCACACCATGATTGTACCAGTGTGGGTCAGGCCAGTGGGAGAGCCAGACAAGGAAGTGTTGCAGTATGCAGTTCTTGATGACCATTCAAATGTCAGTTTTGTGTCTCAAACTCTTTGTGAACGGTTAAATCTACAAGGCCCGTCAACTGAGCTTCTGTTGACAACAATGCAAGAGCAGAATGCACACGTTCAAACCAGCAAGATATCTGGGCTAGAAGTTTTGGATTATCACAGGGAGTGTGTTGTAAAAATGCCAGTGGCCTTTACCCGAGAACTTGTTTCAGCCAATCGATCTCAGATTCCAAAACCTGAAGTTGCCAGAGAATGGCAACATTAGAAGCCCTTCGCCGATAAGTGAACACCGTACCATCCAGACGCAGAGATTTCTATCCTGATTGGAAACAACTGTCCGAGAGCCATCCGACCAAGAGAAATAGTTGCCGGCGAAGATGATGAGCCGTATGCCCAAAGAACCGTACTTGGCTGGGGAGTGATCGGAAGAGTCTGTAAGTCACGTGATGAGGAAGACGGAAACAGGGGTGTGTGCAATAGAATTACAGCTTCAGAAGTCCATAGCCGCTTTGCGTTCACAACGAAGGCCAAAGAGATTGTTGACCCGGAGAAGGTTCTCCGTGTGCTAGAAACTGACTTTGTTGAGACAAGTACTAAGAACAAACCTTATTCCATAGAAGATGAGCGATTCCTAAGGATTCTAGAGAACGGAGTGAAGAAACGACCAGATGGACATTATGAAATGCCCCTTCCATTGAAGTAAAACAATGTGTGTCTACCCAACAATCGCCAACTTGCTGTAAAGAGGTGGAACCAGCTGAATTGCCAGATTCAAGAAGAATCCGAAGTTCTTTGCAGACTACCAGACCTTTATGAAGGACTTAATTTCTCAATGTGCAGAAAGAGTTCCTGTAGATCGTCTTGAGGTACAAGATGGTAAACTCAATTATGTCCCACATACAGGAGTCTACCACCCAAAGAAACCGGGACAGATCAGAGTGGTGTTTGATTGTTCAGCCCAGTTTAACGGAGTCAGCCTCAACGACAACTTGCTACAAGGCCCTGACTTTATGAACGATCTGTTAGGAATCCTGTGTCGTTTCCGCCAGGAAAGCGTTGCATTTATGACGGACATCAAGAGCATGTTCCACCAGTTCGTAGTTGCCGAAGAGCACAGAGACCTGTTGCATTTCTTATGGTGGCTGGATGGGGACCCGTCAAATGAAGTAGTTGAGTACCGTATGAAAGTTCACCTGTTCGGAGCCAGTAGTTCCCCAGGTTGTGCGAACTTCGGGCTTAGGCGAGCAGCTGACGATGGTGAAGAAGAGTTTGGTGCGGATGCAGCTGCGTTTATACGCAGGGGCTTCTACGTAGATGATGGGTTGAAGCCCGTTTCAACAGTTCCTGAAGCCATCCAATTGATCAAAGCCAGTCAAGCCATCTGTGACAAAGCAGCGCTCAGATTACACAAGATAGTGTCTAACAAGAAAGAAGTTCGACTTGAGAACGCTTCTTCATTATTTTCACTTTATCCAAGTCGCCATTCCATTTATCATTTAACCACATTTATCATTTGGACATATTTGAGCCTTGCAGTATAGCAGGACATGTGTCACCCATAAGAACCTAGTATATGGCCTCGCTCACCATGGGTCTCCCATAGCTCAGTGGTTAGAGCGTCGAACCGGTATCAGGAAGGTCATGGGTTCGATTCCCGTTAAGGGCCTCGGAAAATTCTTTTTCCGAGTTATTCGACTTGAGAACGCTTCTTCATTATTTTAAGAAAGAAGTTCTTGAGGCTATTCCGGCTGATGACCATGCAAAGGGAATCAAGGAACTGAACTTAGCCGTAGATCCTTTGCCTATTGAGAGAGCCCTGGGTGTGACTTGGTGTGTTGAGAACGATAGTTTTCGGTTCCGTATTGATCTTCGTGACCGCCCTTTAACTCGGCGAGGTGTCTTGTCGACTATTGGTTCTATCTATGATCCTAACGGTTACATAGCCCCTGTGACACTCAAAAGAAAGCAGATACTCCAGCAGATGTGCAAAGATAAGTTAGACTGGGATAGCCCTGTCCCTGAGTATCTACACCCACAGTGGGAGAAGTGGCGACAAGAAGTCGTAGAGTTGGAGAAGCTGGGGATACAGCGATGTTTCAAACCGAACAACTTTGGCTCCGTGAAAGCTGTGGAGATGCACTACTTTTCAGATGCTTCAGTGGAGGGCTACGGTCAGTGCTCTTATCTTAGACTGATTAACGAACATGACCAAGTTCATTGCTCTTTCGTCGTCGGAAAGGCACGGGTAACACCTCTAAAGCACAAGACCATCCCAAGGCTGGAGTTAGCAGCTGCTACCACCTCAGCAAGAATAAGTGAGTTTGTGAGAAGAGAGTTGGAGTACCCAGAGATCAAAGAGTTCTTCTGGACAGACAGCCGAGTAGTTCTCGGATACATTAACAATGAAGCTAAGAGATTTCACGTTTATGTCGCTAACAGGGTGCAGCAGATCCGTGACCTAACTGATCCTAACTCGTGGTTCTATGTTGACACAAGCAACAACCCAGCAGATTACGCGTCACGAGGACTCACAGCAAAGCAGCTGGTAGAAGGTTCGCGTTGGTTAACCGGTTCTGAGTTTCTATGGAAGAGCGGACCCTGTAAACCTGAAAATGTGGAGGTGTCTCCCCTTCAAGAGTCGGACCCGGAGGTGAAGAAAGTGTCCGTATTGATTACGGAAGTCAAGAGTTTTGTTCCATTTCCTGATCACTTCGAGACGAGCAGACTGGATGGTGTATCCAGTTGGTACCAAGCTATGACGGTCATAGCGCTATGCTTACGACTGAAGTCCAAGTTTTAAAAAAGAGAAGTGAAGAAGCCCAGGAAACCTGTGACAAGGTCAGGGGCAGATGCTGAGAAATCTATGCAAAAGGTTACACTGTCAGAGCTTCAAAAAGCAGAGAAGACCATCATCCGGTGTTTGCAGTACGAACATTTCCATGAAGAACTTCAAATTCTCTGCAACCTGAATGTGACTGACGGAGAAACAAACAGAGGTCAAGCTAGAAGAAGAAATCAAGCATTGCGAAAGTCCAGTTCGCTGTACAAACTGGATCCCTTGTTTCGTGTTGGAGGACGTATCGGTAGAGCAAATTTACCAGTTGACATGAAGCATCCAGTCATTATTCCGCGAAAAGGTCATTTGATCTCACACGTTTTAAGTCCAAATTGAAGACATTTTTATTTAGAGTTGCTTACAATACGATGTAAGGACTGTAAGAATTGTAAATAACTATTTTTAATTAATTATTTTTTATTTTTATTTTTTATTTTTTATTTTTTACATATACAATTTGTTAGGCGCATTTGATCATATACACATGCTAATTTGCGCCATACAAATATTAATTATTATTATTATTATTATTATTTGACTGAACTATTAATTAAACTTCACCACTTGAAAGTGAACCACATGGGTCGCGGGATGACGCATAACGAGCTGCGCCAGAATGGCTATTGGTTGATCAGTGGATCTTCGGGAGTGTCAAGATTCATATCAAGCTGTGAAACGTGTAGACGGCTACGCAGACCCACAGAGCAGCACAAGATGGCTTGTCTTCCTGTGGACAGACTCGAACCAGCACCTCTATTTTCCTATTGTGCAGTTGATCACTTCGGACCGTTCATTGTCAAAGAAAGAAGGAGTGACGTTAAACGTTATGGAGTATTGTTCACGTGTATGGGTTCAAGAAGTGTTCATTTGGAGACTGCCAATTTACTGGACAGTTCTTCCTTTATCAATGCGCTGAGTCGTTTCATGAATCGGAGAGGCGCTGTCAGGCAGCTGAGGTCTGACCAAGGGACAAATTTCGTTGGTGCACGGAATGAATTGAAGTCAGCTTTATCTGAGATGGACCAAGAACACGTTCAAGAGTGCTTGCTTAGGAATGGATGCGAGTGGATCCCATTCGAAATGAACGTGCCCCACTCTAGCCACATGGGAGGAACCTGGGAAAGGTTGATTCGCAGTGTACGCAATGCATTGGAATCACTGTTGTTGAAGGCCGGGAGTCAACTCGATGATGAAACTTTGCGCACATTTATGACAGAAGTCGAGTGCATTATCAACTCAAGACCTCTCAGTGTTGACTACCTATGTAATGCAGATGCACCAGAGCCATTAACACCAAACCACCTCCTCACTATGAAGCCGAAACGAGTGTTACCACCGCCAGGAGAATTTGAACGAGCGGATGTGTATTGCCGCAGGCGTTGGAGAAGAGTGCAGTATTTCGCGAACGAATTTTGGCTGAGATGGCGCAAAGAGTATCTTCAATCGTTACAAGTCAGACAGAAGTGGGTTCAGCCAAAGAAAAATCTTACTGTTGGTGACGTAGTAATTTCCAAAGAGAATAGGGAACCCGTAATAAGTGGCCGCTCGGCAGAGTAGTGCAGACTTACCCTAGATGGTTTCGTCAGAAAGGTCAGGTTGCTGATGGCAGATGGAGATCTGGATGATCGTGGCAAACGCCAAAGCCCGCCGTCATATCTAGACAGACCTATACATAAGCTTGTTCTACTGTTGACTGCAGATGAAGTGGTCTGCGAGGATGTCCTTCACCGGGAGACCAGGGAAGTCCCCATCGAGGAGCCAACGAAGAACACTTGAAGAGCAACATGATTATGACAGTGAAAATTGCAGTTGAACATTAAATTTATTAACTCGTTGATCATTTCAGTAACTGCTGCGGAGCAGTTATGTGAATTTTCGAGATGCTACTGTTTGCGGAGCATTTAACTACTAGTTTATTGAAGTTTAAACCTTTAAGTTTACTGTTGTTTGTGACTGCACGGATGCAGTTGAGGAGCCATGTTACTACAGCGGTACTGCAGTAATATTTTTGTAAGGTCAGCGGATGCATGTCACCAATTTGCTTGGTGACCGCTCATCCTGGCTCGTAGCCGCCATGTTTTCGTTCTCATCACGAGTGTGATTTTGTTTGGTCTTTATCCGTGTAATCCTTCATCATCCACATGTGTGGAAGGCCGTCTGAGTTGTTATCTTAAGTAAATGGTTTTATCTTACGAATAACAATCAGTCTTGCTTGTCGAAACTCCTTTGGATGTTATAAGTTTGATGTGCGAAGGCAGCCACAACATTAAGTATTTCTAGAATAACAATTGATTCCGAAGTCTTTTTTTTTCTGTTAATGCGTCCTCTTCGGAAAGATTTCTATAGAAATGTTCAACATTTCATTCACGTCGGACATTACAAAGAGAAATTCGAATGTTCATTTTATTCTCGGAAATACTGGTCACGCGTGACGTGAATTGACTGTAATATAATTGGTATGTTCCATGGATTACATGATTTGATTTTTTTACGGCTCAGATACGTCCGTCTCTCTTCCTACCGGACACGGCAAATCATTAGTTTATCAACTGGCGATTCCGGTAATGAAAGAGTTATCCAAGCGGTCAGATGAACTTTCGTTTCATGTTCCTTCGCAGCCGATGTTAACGGGGGTTTCTCCTCTCATTGCCCTGAAAAATTATCTGAAAGGCTCGCCTTGAAATGCTGTATTGGAGGCAAGCGCACGCCTATTAGGCATATTAGGCCTGGGTTCAAAACTGTATCCTAGCAACATGCAGCGCATGCTCAATAAAGATCTTACTCGATTCATGCAGAGTCTTTCTCGCGAACGCCATAATCGAGCAAGCAAAAGAAAGGCTCTGCTAGCAGGGTGACTTTACCCGAAAGTGACTATGATATCGTGCGATATCAGGTCAGAGACTAGCCTCCCACGCAGACGTTCTTAGGGGTTCGTCACGCGTCTCCTCGAGGAAACGCCTGACGAACCCCTAAGGAAGTCTGCGTGGGAGGCTAGTCATAGACTTGATATCGTAGGTTATCAGGACAGTAGACTAGGCTTCTGATTGGCTAATTGCGAATTTGGGTACGGTAAAAAAGAAATATTGCAATTTTTTGTGAAGTATAAATAAATTTAAAAATAAAGGTACATTTTTATTGAATTTCAAAGCCTTTAAGAGCGGCTGCCTGTAAGGATCGAGAATTCGCCGTCAACGACCAATTTGGCGAATCGCTCATATTCGGTCCAAAAATACCCTTTGGTGAACTATTCTCAAAAATCATATTTAAAAGTTCCAGCGACTTTTTAATTTTGAGAGATTCGCAAAAATTTGAAACTACGGTCAAAGTGCGGGTTTTCGACCGACTGAAGGCTCAAAATAAGGTGAGTGAACGAAGCACTGCCAAATGCTTCAAATAACTTCAGTTAAAGTCAAACTTTACACAAACTATGAACAACTATTCTTGTTTATTGTCCACTACTAAACATTTTCAAATCTATTTATTTTGTGATTCTAGCGGGCACTTTAAAACCACCTTTGTAGAGCGGTTAAAAATGGCGGCGAAATGTAGGTAATATTTACCGGCACAAAAGTGTTCCTGGTACCTCAGTTTTCGATAATTTTACTTAACATTCACCATGCCAAGTTTCAAGCTCGGACTCGCAACGCTTCCCTCTGAGAAAATCGGAGAACTTTTACAATGTGTTCGGCTCAAATAACACAAGATTTATCGACAAAATGGAAGCTAATTAACTCCAATAAGGCCAAAATCCAAAAAAATAAACTCAAATCTTGTTAATTTGTACATTGACCCTGACGATATGTACACTATCATGCAGACAACGGTCACAGAGGTTTTGGCCTCTCGAAAGTCTAAATTTGAAATGAAAATCTGTGCTCTTTCACCACGGCGGCATTTGCCTTTTGTTTACTTCAGTACGTGTAACAGTTGTCCAAACACAAGCGCCTTTGACAGATCAAATCTAAGAGATGTCATGAATCCTTAGCTGCTTGGTTTTCTAAAAAAACTCGCTGAATTCTTAAGGTAAGCGGAAAAATGGAATACTCTATTAGAATAAACATTTTAAAAACTGTAAGATCGAGATGAAATCGCTTGCAACCATGAACCAATTAATATTAAAGGTATTCTTACGTTGAGTGGCAATGAAAACATGCGATTCGTTGCTTCTCAGTTGAGAGGTGCGAAAAGATGTAAAAAGATTTGTTAATGTTTTTTTTAATAATCAAAATTGGTGTCAGTAAAACGCGGGGTCGGGGCCGGGGTCGGGGTCGGTGTCTCTTTTTTTGTTTTTCGACATCACAGGTCATTTGTGGGTCAAATAAGGATTAAAGCCAATATAAAAAAAGTGAGTCTCTAAAGCTTACTAGCTTAGGATAGGTCATCGGTGGCAACACTCGATGCAGTTCCGTATTCTGGCGGACATTGTTCCGTGAATTGACGACCTTTTATTCTTCTAACAAACGAAATGAGGCAAAAAATACAAGGTACGAGACAATATATTTCCTTAAACTAACAAATTCTTGAACTAAAATGTGCATGATCTTACTATGAACACCCCCACGGTTATCGACGCCATTTTGACGAGAAGGCAAACAGGCTTGAAATAACAGTGTTTGTATGGAAATCCGATGTCAAATAATTTTCATAAAACATTGCTGCTGAAAAATTCATGAATTGGAAACTTTTAGCACTAGGAAAAGGATTTTAGGAAAAAAAATTGGAGGGATGTAGCTGTGCCAGAAAGCGTCCAGTCATGTTTTGAACTTTTCATACATTTGTCTGTAAAGCGAACCAGCCGTGAACTGCTACTAAAAATAGTTCGCGGGAAAAAATACAGGAAAATCGATCCGCAAAAATGGTAGCAGATTCATCGCTATTTAACATTTATGATACAAAAGATGTTAAATGTGTAAAAAAAAGTTGGAAGAGAAATGGAATCTTTAATATCATTTTTTAAGGAGTTGAAGTATATTGATTGGGGGTACTTGGAAGCTTACAGAAAATTTACGAAGATTAGTCACAGAAAGGAAAGACCGTTTCTTTGCCCTATTAGATTTTCCAAACAGAGGCATTTAACTCGCCGTTGTACAACGGCGAAATTTCAGTCTCCTATATATAAAGAGGCATTCACTTCGCCGTTGTACAACGGCGAGATTTTAGTCTCCTTTATATATAGAGGCATTCTTTTCGCCGTTGTACAACGGCGAGATTTCAGTCTCCTATATATATAGAGGCATTCACTTCGCCGTTGTACAACGGCGAGATTTTAGTCTCCTTTATATATAGAGGCATTCTTTTCGCCGTTGTACAACGGCGAGATTTTAGTCTCCTTGTATATAGAGGCATTCTTTTCGCCGTTGTACAACGGCGAGATTTTAGTCTCCTATATATACAGAGGCATTCTTTTCGTCGTTGTACAACGGCGAGATTTTAGTCTCCTATATATACAGAGGCATTCTTTTCGTCGTTGTACAACGGCGAGAGTTTAGTTTCCGTTATATACAGAGGCATTCACTTCGTGCTTGTACCACGGCGAGATTTCAGTCAAATTTATATAAAGAGGCATTTAACTCGCCGTTGTACAACGCCTTTGTACAATTGTTATTCTTTAAATACTTGTGCTGTAATGTAAAAAAAATTCATAGTTTTATACCGTCAATAAACTAGGGAAATTTCTACGGGAACACTGAAATCTCATTGGCGACGTCAAAACTGACATGTTAATTTTAGCCTGTTCCAGGCTCCTAGAGAGACGCGCGAAGGAGAGGCGAGGGGACGAAAACGAGGGGTGACTCGTTTTCGTCTCCTTGCCTCTCCTTTGCGCCTCTCTCTGGGAGCCTGGAACAGGCTATGTTAATTTAAAAACTCCACTCAAATTTAAAAACAAAAACGGGAAAGCTTAACGACGTGGATTCACTGTCAAACTTCTTTCCTTCCAACGTGTTGTAGAGGATGATGGTTGAACACGTGAAAAACGATTGAAAGCCCTTCCCATGAAGCTCAGTGTATAATTCATGTTTGAGCCGTTGGTGATAGCGAAGATACTATTATTATTATTATTATTATTATTATTAACTGTATCTAGTAGATTTTATTCTTGTAAAAAATAAAGTTATCATTCCTTATTATTATTATTATTATTATTATTATTATTATTATTATTATTATTATTATTATTATTAATGTTATTAAATAGAGAAAAAAAATAGTCCCCGGCCCCGGCCGCCGACCCCGCGTTTTACTGACACCCAAATTAAAAAGTCGCTGGAACTTTAAAATATGATTTTTGAAAATAGTTCACCAAAGGGCATTTTTGTACCGAATATGAGCGATTCGCCAAATTGGTCGTTGACGGGGAATTTTCGATCCTTACAGGAAGCCGCTCTTAAACTTTCTTTTTCTTCCGCTCTGTTAACGAAATGCAGGCTCTCCCGCCAACTTGGCAAGATAAGGTTGTGCACAACGAGCAAAAAAAGGTTATATATTAACAACAAAACAAATAACGAACTTTTGTGGTATTTTCGTCTTCTTGCAGATGTGTCTTATCCTGCCCAGATCATAGAAGGGATCCGTCAACATTACAGAACCTGTGAAGGACGTGTACTGCCTATTCCTTGGTGTGAAGACTTCAGTTTTCATCTAAATGATATCTTTACTAGGTTGAAGATTGTTAGCAAAGAAAAATCCCGAGGAACATTAACAGATGAAATCACTAACATTACAGGCATATTCAGAGCACATAAAGAATGTCAAAAGCCCCGGACTGTCTTAATCGAAGGAGATTCTGGCATGGGAAAGACAACCTACTGTCAAAAGCTGGCGTACGATTGGGCTACTAAACAACAAGAATGGGACGAATCTTTCCCTGAGATTGAGGTTCTACTGCTTCTGAGATGTCATGATATTAAATCTGATATCTGGGAAGCCATCGATGACCAACTTCTTCCTGAAGATGTTGACGAAGAAGTTAGGAGAAGCTTTTTTAAATTCATCCATGAAAATCAATCAAAGGTCTTGTTAGTATTTGACGGATTAGACGAAGCAGATTCCAGTATACCAGAAATGTACTTTAACCTCGTCAAAGGTAAAGTGCTTCCTGATTGTCACATTGTTCTTACATCTCGTCATGAGGCTGGAAGGAAAGTAAGGCGATACTGTGACACTTTATGGGATATTGTAGGATTTACTAAAAGTGATGCGGAGAGCTTTATTCTCAAGTACTTTAAAAACATGGAACACTTACCTGGAAAGCTACTACAAGAGCTTCGGAGTGATTGGCCTGAACATCCAGACATAATCGAATTAACTACGAATCCTCTGAATACTGCTCTACTTTGCATTCTCTGCGAGGATTACAAAGGTGTTCTACCAAACAACAAAACGCAGTTATACATTGAGATTGTACGCTGTGTTTTGAGAAGATACGAAACAAAGCATGGATTGTCAAGTAACTGTGATGACCCACTTACAGTTTACAGGAAAGAACTGATACAACTGGGACATATGGCGTTACACTCTCTTCGTAAGGGGGAGTTATATTTTGAAGAACAAGAAATTGTTTGCAACTCCTCTGTTTTTACCAAGTTTGGTTTTCTTTCGATTGAGACCGGTGGCCCAAAGAGGAAACCTAGTCTTCGTTATAGGTTTTCTCACAAGACGTTTCAGGAGTTCTTTGCCGGTTTCTATCTTGCTTTTCTGATTGTTAACCAAGAAATTGACTGTGACTCAGTAGTGACCGATGAATTTAAGAGTGAACTGAAACAAGCGTTTTTGTTTATGAGTGGTATTGTAGCCTTACAGTGTGAAAAAACTGCAGTTTCTCTTGTGAAAAGTATAGCAGCCCATATAAATTTACGAAGCGATACTAGTGACCATGAATTTGTCATTTCTGAATGTGTTAAGTTTGCCTTTGACTGTATATTAGAATGTAAAACCCATAAGAGGAACCTCCAGTCCCATTTAATTAATACTTTTGGACGGAGCCTTGCTCTAAAAACATTAAATCTAATTCACTGCGGTGATAACTATCTCTACCTTCTAACTGAAATACTTAAGTTCAACACAGGTTTAACAAATTTGTATTTCAGAGTGATTAGAATTGGTGCTTCTGGTACTGCTGCTGCTATTTCTGAGGCTCTGAAAGTCAACACATGTTTGACTAATTTGAATTTGGGTTGGAACGATATTGGTGCTTCTGGTGCTGCTGCTATTTCAGAGGCTCTTAAAGTCAACACATGTTTGACTAATTTGAATTTGGGTTGGAACGGGATTGGTGCTTTTGGTGCTGCTGCTATTTCTGAGGCTCTGAAAGTCAACTCATGTTTGAGTAATTTGAATTTGGGTTGGAACGAGATTGGTGCTTCTGGTGCTGCTGCTATTTCTGAGGCTCTTAAAGTCAACACATGTTTGACTAATTTGGATTTGGAAGGAAACGGGATTGGTTTTTCTGGCGCTGCTGCTATTTCTGAGGCTCTGAAAGTCAACACATGTTTGACTAATTTGAATTTGGGTTGGAACGAGATTGGTGCTTCTGGTGCTGCTGATATTTCTGAAGCTCTTAAAGTCAACACACGTTTGACTAATTTGTGCTTGAGTGGGAATGATACTCGTGATTCTGGTGCTGCTGCTATTTCTGAGGCTCTTAAAGTCAACACATGTTTGACTTATTTAAATTTGAGTTGGAACGAAATTGGTGCTTCTGGTGCTGCTGCTATTTCTGAAGCTTTTAAAGTCAACACATGTTTGACTGATTTGGATTTGCAGAAGAATGGGATTGGTGCTTCTGGTGCTGCTGCTATTTCTGAGGCCGTTAAAGTCAACACATGTTTGACTGATTTGGATTTGAGTTGGAACGAGATTGGTGTTTCTGGCGCTGCTGCTATATCTGAGGCTCTTAAAGTCAACACATGTTTGACTAATTTAAATTTGTATTTCAACAGGATTGGTGCTTCTGGCATAGCTGCTATTTTGGCGGCGTGTAAGGTCAATACACCGGTGCTAATAGATTTTGATGAACATGTTGATTATGATGATGATGACGATGATGATGATGATGATTCTGATGATGATGATGATGATGATGATGATGATTCTGATTCTTATTCTGATTCTGATTGTGATGTTGTTAAAAAAGAAACTAAATTTGGTTGTGTGTGTATTTAGCATTGGTGATAATTGCTAATTATACATAGTTTAACTATATTTTAGGGAATAATCAAAACCATTGTACTTTGACAGGACTCATGAAGCAAGACATAAAAGGTTATTTCTGTTTGGACCCCTATCCCACACCTTTATCGACGTAAAAGCTGAGAAAAAGATTGAAACCTTTCCGTTTTTGTTTATTTTGGCTTTCAGTGACTTAATATTGACGTCCTTTATCACGTTTTAAGCCCAATAAATTTGTTTACGGGGTTCATCGATTGGTGGTGTCTTATGTAACCCTCCTTCCCCTATACAAGGTGGGTCCTCGTCGAGTACACTTGTTATAACTAGTTCTGTTAGCTTAAGTTTACCCAGTTTTTTAATTACGTTTTCGCAATTGCGGTTGTAAGCCGTGCACAAGCGATTGCTATGAAAAACGTATATAGTTGTTTTACATCTTTATTACACCCATTTTGAAATCACTGGTGATCCTTCTCAACAGTGCGATTTATTCCTAAATTGCACCATTTATTGATCTAAATCGCATCCTTTCTTTAGCCCATCGAAATGGAAATGAAGTAACAAAAACAGAATGTCATATTGACAATAAAACTCTGTGATTTCAAAATAGGTGTAATAAGGTGGTCATTGAACTTTGTGTCGTGCAATTTTGGTTTGAAATCATGCTTGTGATTTCAAATCGAACTCGCGCTGCGCGCTCATTTGATTTTGAAATCACGCGTATGATTTTAGACCAATTTGCCCTCCACACAGTTCAATTACCATTATTGTTGATTTGTTTGAAATTACCAACACTGCAGGAGAATTTCGGTGTCTAGTGTGTTAAAGTGCCGTATTCTGTAAATCTTTTTAATACTACCTTAAAGTGAACGTCAAAAGAACTAATGTAATTACTTTTATTCTTTATTAATACGTTTTTTCATGGTAAATAAAAATCTAAAGAATATCGTACCAGTAACATTGTATTCTGGAAAACAAGGGAATGGAACTGGGGAAGGTTATTTATCGCTATTTTGTTCGGCGCAGATCAAATACCTTTTGTGTAGATTTGTGATTCGTAGCTCAGTTTGTAAAACTCCGAACGCTTTGTAGAAAGCCATTGGTTCAACTCATATCTTTCCTTTATTCTCAAGCTTGTCAAAAACTGAACACAGTGTACTAACTACTTGTATAAGCTGGCCAACATTGACTTTCTCTTTATCTAGATCTTGAAAAAAAATCGAACTGTTTCAATCAATAAGCACACCCTCAAATAATCGCATCAATTAATGAAAAAATTTCATTTGAAGTTCAAATGCTTGGCCCTGTTAGTTTAATTAAACGATTGTTTTTTTCAGCTCAGTCAGTTAAAAACATTTTTACAGGGAAGGGAGGTTAATATTAAAGGAATTTGTGATGGGGTTTGAGCACGTCAACAGTAAGTCAACCGATACAAATTAAAATATCTGAAATCTGCATAGCCATTCTCAACTTCCAATAAGCGCTTGCAGACAACTATGCCTTACCTTAGAAGAGTATGCAGACAGGAGGTTTAAGTGTACGTAAAAATACCGGAATAAAACCTCGGCCTACGTACCAGCTCGCTCGGCGTTGTCTTTTGCAATACAAAGAACGTCCAGGCACCTCTGCTTGCAGGTTATTTCGGTCAGGGTTTTGTTTAAAAAAAACTCATTGAAAAACTCTGTTTGCGTACTCAACATAGAGCGGTTTTCAATTGGGTGTCAAAAGTAATTTAATTTGCGTTTGCTACTGCGCTTTATGATTGGTTAGCAAAGTTCGCGCCGTTTTCTCATTTTACTCACACGCTGCCCCCCATGATTTGCGCCAGTTTAATCTCAGTATTTAGCTTCACATTTTGATTGGTTCATTGCACTGTTTACGTCTGTTATGATTGGACAGAGTGATCACTTTATTTTTGGTTTACCACGCTCAACACTCAATCGAAAAAGCGTGTATTTTCACACTTTATTGTTGTAAATGTGATGTTCTTTAATGTGTATCTCTCGAAAAACGACTGTTCAGTGTCTTGTGTTACGTTAGACTTTAAGGGTGCATTTACAAACGAATACATTATATCTGCAGACAAACGTCTTGAAAATTAACCCTAACACTGCAGGTCACAAGAAACGCTTATCGTTTTTCAGCTTCGCAGCCAAAAATTAGTATTTGCGTGGTCGTGTTTTAATTATTAGTGTAATCCAGATAAAAAATGATGGACGAGTTCAAAAAACCGCTATGGTAACTGACCAGCAAACCCTGATGGAAAATTATCTTCTTCTTTAAAGGAAAAGCCATATCCAATTCTGAGAATTAGGAGGTCCAGTTTAAGAAGCTAAGGACGGTGCCTACTGATACAAAAATATTTTTCGCAATTTATGACTGCGGGAAAAGCAGATCTTGGTAAGGGTTATTGGAATCCAAAAAGGAAATTTGGGTAATCATGCATTTTTAAGAGATAATCAAGAAACAATTATTCCAAAAAATAATAAAATACAAAGCAATATATGGCAATTTTAATCTAAATTGAAGCTTTATCGCTGAAAAAAATGAAAAATGCTTGGTTACCCCCAATTTTCTTTTTGAATACCAAGGGCACTCGCTAGGTTCTGCTTTCTGCGCATAATTTTAAACTGCACAAAAATACCCCTGTATTAGTAGGCACCACCCATAGAAAACCGGAGCATAGGGGGACTGGCAGCGACACGGTTTAAAAACCATTTTTCATTAAAATTATAACAATTATTAACAATATTACAGGAATAACTGTCGCCACGCAACATTAAAGCAAAGGGAAAATTCCATTAAAAAAAGGTGCTGTTTCATTCGTAACTACGCTTTCAAAAGTTAATATGCATAAAATGTGGGACACATACTCCTAAAAAGCTTACATTAAAGTTCACGAGTTGATCTTGAGAAATAAGCTTGCATTCTAGGATTTTCGCGATGGCAGTCGTGAGACACTGCGTGGCTTCTAGTTCAGAGCTGAAGAAGAATCGAAATTGAAATCTCTTCTTTTGTCGGCGTACAATATCTTCCTGAGACGACGAAAACTATAATCGTTCGCTACTTTACAAGTCATATTCTTCACCACATACACTCGCTGGGAAAATCTCAGCTCGGCTGAAAGTGTGTCGCTCGCAATTTCAATAGCGACGGCTCTACTAACCTAATACAAAGCTGAGACCCATTCCAGCGGGCTTGATTAATCATCGTGTTCAAACCTCGTACTATCGCAAAAAAAAATATGCTAACAGTAAATAAACAATGACTAAAAACGACTGCGTTTTCCACAGTGGAGTCGCCACGGACAAAATGGCACGGATCCTTCGTATTTAGCGCATGTTCTATACGGTTTTCGAATGATTGACAGATTTCTTTCTTGGTAATGCATTACCATTACCATTTCCATTTCCCAAAAGCGGCAAGATCGAAGGTAGCTGCCAGCCCCTCCACCCCCCCCCCCCCCTCCCTGAGACCGAGTATCTCGAGATGCGCAAAACGTATGCGCAGTAAAAAGAGTAGACACCGTCGTTAAAGGAGTGAATTTTTACTTTTTGTTAGAGTTACGGCAACTCCATTTGATGTGTTAAATCAACTCAGATTTGAGTTGTTAATTGAGGGAGTTAAAATCACCCCACGAAAGGAGTTGTTTTAAACCTAAAATTTTAAACTATTTCTTACAGTTATACTACCTCCTTGAAGAGTAAAGACAATTCCCGATTTGATGTATTAAATTAACTCCAGATTTGGAGTTAAACAGAAGAAGTAATTAAAATGACCCCCAGAAATGAGGTAGTTTAAACCTTAATTATTTTAAATTTCCATTTTAGAGGTATACTAACTCCACAGAGAAAAAAATACTCCAATTACGGAGTCAAAAAAGTCCGGTCTTGGAGTTATTTTAACCAAAGATTTAGAGTTAAATTTAGAAGTTAAATGACCCCCAAAAGGAGTTATTTTGAACCCAAAATTTTGACTTCCTTTTAAGAGTTATAATACCTCCTTGAAGAGTAAAAATAACTCCAATTAATTTGTTGAATGAACTCCAGATTTGGAGTTAAACCGAGGAGGTAAAATTAACCCTGGAAAGGAGTTTTTTTTTAACCATAAAATTTTAACTCCATTTTAGGGTTATTCTAACTTCACTTAGATTAAAAGTTACTCCAATCACGGCCTTATTTTACCACAGATTTAGTTTTAAATTTAGGAGTTAAAATGACCCCCCAATTTTGAACATAGAAATTTCAATATCCTTTTTGGAGTAAAAACAGCTCCCTGAAAATTACTGTATGGCTCTAAATCCATAGTTCGTTAGGCAAAACCGGAATCTCATGTCAAATATTCTTTGCCAGCAAAATTCAAAACTTAGAACGCCAGGTTGAAGACTTTTAAGTTCGAGTTAAAGCAAGCTAACTGGGATATAAAGCGTTTTATTTCACGCAAATATTCTGTCATTGGATGCGGTACTTAGTTCCTTATTCAAACATCCTGCATGTCTGCCAACATTCTGCCATTTGTGGACATACAAAATAAAAATGTAAATAGCATAAAACCTGAATTTATATGATCAAAATCGATATATTTGCAGTTTACCGATTACTTCAACAGCAACGGATTCACCTCCATGTCTTGTATCAACAGATTTTTCTTTTAGTCTTCTCAGCTCGGCACAATAACTTGGCAAGCACAAAGTTTTCATCTCCTGCCCTGACCACTCAGGAAAATAAGGACATGAGTCAGCCAGGTATATTTTAAACATTATAAATTACTCAATTTTTGGACGTTTTACTCGTTCAAGCAGGCATGGAAACCTATTATCGGCTCAAGTCTGTTACATTCAAAACAAATTCGCTTGGTCGATGTTGCAACCCTTTAACGTAAAGATTCAAGTTTTTGTTTACGATTCTGGTTTCGATTTTATTACATTGTTATATTTTATTGTATTTACTATTTTAATAACAAATTTCTCAAGATTCCTGGGTGAAGGAAGCCCAAAAGATCTCTAACTTTTGACAAACGGAAGACAACAAGTTTGTTTATCTCGAGGACCATCCCACCGTTACAATGTTTTGTTTCTCACCACCAGGCCGTCATATACTATGTGTACGTTTTGCCGAAAGGGTGACAAAAAGACTTTAGCCACCGGAGACGTCAATTATTATCGGGCTGACCAGTAATATGAAGAATTACGACTACCTAGAGGAGGAAACTACATTGTATAAAGTGTTTTCACGTGACGTCACAACGGCCATGTTGGTGTTCCAAAACAAAGAAGTGGCGGCCATATTGGTGTTCCAAACTGGACTTCTGGGAATTGAACTCTATTTTTATGCAAATACTTTCTTTTGTTTCAGTTAACCAATATGGCCAGTTGTCACGTGAATGAAAACGCTCTATAGACAAAGCCAGCTCTTTATTGTTGCAAAATCCGATTAATTCCATTCTCGTGCAATTGGAGATTAGTTTAATGAAATCAGAGTTGTTGCTAGGGGATTTTTAGGGATGGTATTGTGTGATACTCTGTTTTGTAAAGTTTTTTTGGCGCTTTATCGGCGAAATGTATAAGCGTCAACAGAAAAGACCCCCCGTGGTAAAGATGTTTATTATTTTTTACTTTCTTCCAGTTGACAACATATGTCATGATCTACAATAAATGCAACTTGAAACACACTAAGTGAGCAAGGAATCTAACTTGTCAGCGGATCTCATAAAGATTGCATCAGAAAAAGGGTTCATAATTTCCGAAAACCCAGCATCTGGAAATTGCATGTTTTATGCATTATCCGAGCAGCTGCAAAGTGTAAAAGAAAGCGAAATATCACAAAGAGAACTACTGGAAACATTAGTTGGATTCCTCAGGGAAAACTCTAAGCTGGTAAGTCAGTGGTAAAATCACAATTTAATGAACACATGAAATAAATTTTAGTTAATCAATAACTTTTGTTTCTCTTTTGAGCAATGAGTTTTTCAAAACATCCAATCACTGACCTTAGGATGACCTCACGTAGGAATTCTGAAAACCATCCAATCAAAATGAACTTTGCCATCTCGATACCTGCTCGCTAAGGTCGTTCGCTGACTTTAGTTTTCACAAGAGTGCGTCATTTTTCAGGAATATTTTCTCTTCTTTTTCTGTTCTGTTCTTTTGTTTTCTGGTAAAAGTTCATTTTAGTCCTCTTTGTAAATTTAATTTGTAGAATATTGCTTAGCTTTTAGAATTTAAATATTCGCCTCCTCTGAGCTAGCTGTTTATGTCCTGGGCAGATCACGTCGATGCTATCTGCATGAAGATTAACTAGAGGATAGGCCAAATTAGGAGAATCAGAAACCTACTGCCGTTACAAACCAGGGTTACCTTAAATACCCTAATACCCTAATCCTACCTCTATTTGATTACGGAGACGTTGTATGGGGGGACAAAAATAATGATACCCTGATGTCCGGAATTGCAAATTCTACAAAATAAAGCTGCTAAAGTTATGTTGGAGCTTCCACCACGAAGCTCGTCAACTGAAGCGCTAAAGAGACTAGATCTCAAGCCTCTCTCTACGAGACGTTTTTTCCACCGTTGTACTTCAATCCACAAATGCCTAATTGGATCGACTGATTTTGACTTTAATTTTAATAGAAATCATGCTGTTCATTCCCATAACACAAGACGCTCTAACGATCTTCGTTTGCCTCTTCCTTGAACTAATTGGGGTAAACAAACTTTTACTTTCAAAGCTGCGAAAGACTGGAACAGCCTTCCGATTGACCTAAAGGAAGCCGATGTTTTGTGTTTTTAAAGCAAAACTGAAAACCTTTTTGAAAGACTTGGACTGATTTTAAGCCTTGTTTTTATTTTTTACTCGATAACTTAACTTTTTTACTATTAGGAACATATTTGCTTTTATCTATTTTGTATTTTGTTAGTTTTTTATTTAGGTAGGTTAGGAGGGCTCCACTGTAAACCGCATTGGCGAGTTGGACCCCCTCAATAAATATCATTGTTATTATTAATTATTATTATTATTATTATTATTATTATTATTATTATTATTATTATTATTATTATTATTATTATTATTCTCTGACAGAAAAGGAAAGGCCTGATTCCCAGGGCCCCTTCCCTCTATCAACTAATGACCCCATTGAGATGCCATAATACATATCTTCGTAAATTTATTTAAAGTTTTACAACATAATTGTAAAACGCAGTTAATGGAGCGTGACGCTCTTGAGCTCAGTTGTTACTGTGTCAACAGTTAGCATTACGTAATGCAAATTGGTCATGGATGTACTTTTACTCTCCTTGTACAATACCTATTCTTCTAGCATGTTGCAATACCGTCTGTTACATTTATATCCTTCGTTTTGTATGGCTAAAAGGTATAAATACCTCTATTCATGTCTCGTTCAGCGCTACGTGAATCTCATGTATTCGATAGTACTTTACTTGCCATTGGCTTAGTCCTAGACATATGTCTAACTATAAAAGGTCTAGTAAAAGTCCGAGTATCACTCGCTTGCTGTATTACCTACTGTAAGGTCTACCTCTAGTGTCTCTATTTTGTAATTCCCACCCTTCCCTCCCTTTGGAGGTTTGGTTGTTGTTTTTTCCAATAAATTTGGGTTCACCTCTCAGGTTCGCGTTCGGTTAAGTCTCGCAGCGACTTCCCCAAGCTTTGTGTTTTTAGGCTATTTTTAGCTCTATAACCTTGAAGCTCGTTATATGCTTTTATCCAGCGCATGCCGGCGGAGTCGGCTCGTAGCGCTGCGGAATATTAGGCTTGAGCTGGTTTTAAAAAATGCCAATACTCTTTGCACTATGCTGGCCGGAGGTTTCAGTTCGTAGTGCCGTGGAGAGTTAGGCTATTAGATTGTTTTAGTTTTGGACCTGCCTACAACTTGTCCGATCCAGCGCTGGTCATTAATACAGTTTAATAGCGCTGGGGAGATAAGTAAGGCTTTATGGTCACGCTATGGGAGTCGTCTGTCACGCCGATCGCGGAGCGGTGTTCCCCCTTTACGCCAAACATCACGTTGTTATTATTTGTCTGTTGAGATCTCTAGTTAACTTAATGGTAATAGGAACTGCGACATTAACAATTTATTATTTATTTTGTTAATCACAAAAATTCATTCATGCATTTGTCCAACAGAAGTTCAGTTTTAATCTACCAAACAACCTTTTGGCGTCATTTCCTTAAACATCCCAAAACATCTTGCGCTTCACAACAACATTTCAATTCCCAAGACTTTGATGGCAAATTGATATTTTAAAAATTCATTTCCCTATAAAGCACGACGGAACACCACTGTGTAACTCTGTCTTTGGATACCCATCGTGACATGAATACTTAAGAGGCATGGAGAAAGACGGCACATGGGGCGATCATCGGGTTCTACCTGCTGCAGCCAACTACTATCAAACTTTCATCCGTGTTCTCTGCAGTAGTCTTGGGCGCGACATATTTATCACTCCATATCGCCCCGGAGGTCTCCGCATCAACCCACTCGTGTTGGGACACATTCACAATGCTAGTCTTCGGCTCAGACAAGGTAAAGCTTTCGTTTCGATTTTGTTTGTATCTGTGGCCTTTTCATTTGGTAAACTTTGGAAAGTATATTGAATATGTGACAATGTAAATAAAATTTACCTTCCTCAAACTAATGGTAATTCTGTTTTCGCTATGTGGCTGAAATTCCAGGAGTTAAATTCTAAGGGACAGTGTTCACAGCTAAGAGAGATTGTAGTGACGTTGTATCTCAGATTTTGTCCTTTCACGCTGTTGTCATGCAGAGTATGACAAAGAAATGTACAGCTACACACCTGAAGTGCCACTGGTTTCCTTACTGTTACTTTTCGGAAGCTCAATAGTTAAGTTCCCTTAACAGGTCCGTAGCAAGACGAAGGGGCTTGAGACCCTCAGAATTTCTGGACGTTTAAAAACAACGACAAAAAAATAAATAAATAAATAAATCAAATTAAAACAAATTAAAATTAATGTTCATCAATCAATAATCCGTTTACTTAATGTCAATTACCTTCACTATATAACAGTTTGCTTTTATATACAACAGCAAGAAAGGAACTGCTACCTTGTGAATCGGAAATAAGGACCAAAATGGATCAAAATCAATCAATCTCAAGCCATGAAATATACTATTTGTTTTCTAAGACATCCGCTCACAGGCTTATTAATAGCGATATAAATTTCCTTAGTTTATAACAATTCAGTGTTGTCGAAAGGCACAGAAATATGTCCTCTCAAGGGCCACAGAAAAATAAATTATCCTGCATTCGGATTCTTACTTCCCAGTTCCAAATTTAAAAAAAGAAAAAAGAAATGATCGTCGTTTGTTTATGTCCTCCTTCAAACGTGAAATTAGGAGATTTAACGTGGTCGTCCGCGTAAAAGAAACAGCAATTAAATGTACCAAAAAGTGCGATGCAGGTACAAAGTAATTGTTTTGGGTAGTAAATCCACTGGGTTTTTTACGTTCTCGTTGCATCTTAAGGGGGGACTTAACCTAAACGCCATTTTTCCGCACTTGACATGGCTTTAATAGAAATATCTCATTAACGTTTCAAGCAATCCAAAAACTCTATGCTTATTCCATGAATCTATGTTGTGGGGTGTTTTGTGAATTTTTGGGTGATTTTTGGGTATATTTGGGAGGAGATAGTTTTTCTAGAAGGATTGGTAAAATTAAGAGAAATAAGAAATATTGCAGATTTAGTGAAGTTTAAAAATTAGAATTTGTAGTTAATAATTAATAGACGGACACCAAGTTACCACTACCAACCTGGGGTCAATGCGCTTGCGTGGGTATCAACTGTCTGATGGTGTTCCAAAAATAATTTTCTTTCCCCTATCCCTTCTTAAAAACTCTTCAAATTTCATTCATTTAGGTTTAGTCCCCCCTAAAACTCCCTAATTAGTCTGTGTTTAAGGTGATGGGGGGGGGGGGGAGGGGATAGTTATGTTTAACCGATTTGCTTGGCCCCCCAGTTGCTTTAGTTTTGCTACGGGCCTGACTTTAAGGTCTCAGCCTGGCACCAGGAAATGAGAAATGTTAGCTGGCTGTAAATCCAAGTTAGAGCAATAAATATACTTTGATAGTTTGCTTGGTAGTTCTAGTCTTGAATCGGACCTCTGTAAACAGTACCATTTAACGGTTCTTTTCGGTGAATATATATCCAGAGAAAATCTGCAAAAAAATCTAAAGGTTTCTTTGGAAAAATTTCAGCTCAACATGTTGTTACACTGGAAAACTAATTCATTTCGTTTTCTGGAGGGCAAATATCTCGATAAAAATCGCAAAGGTCAACTAGCATTTTAGTAAAGTCAACAACAGCTCGTGAATTCCAGCAATAAGATTCAGTTTCCTTATACTTAAGAGTTTTAGCGAAAAAATTTTAACAGATCACACTGTATTAGTCATAAAAATACGCCTTTAGAAGGGCAAAAACGAGCTGAAAACATAGGAGACTACATTTTGAGTGTGTTTTTGATGTTTTCGTTGCTTTCCATTTGTAGTTTCTTTTATGGTTCCATGAATTTGCTTAATCTGGGAAGATATTTGTCATTAATTTTAATTGTTTTTGTTTTCTTGCTGACAGCTGTTCATCGAACCTTCTCTTTATTTCAACTATCGACACTAACGTACAACTTTACTTTCTTTTTACAGTTGCTTCATTGCCCGAAACTAGCCAGAGTACAGTAAAAAGGAGAAGGAATGGGGACCAGCAAGATAACGCGTCTGGTGCTGGGACAAAGGCCAGGAAAACTGGGGACAGTTTCAACTCATCAACATTTTATCCTGCGGAGCATATTACCGCTACAGGTCAGAGTTAATTTCAGTGTAATTAATGCCCGCCTCCCAGCGCTCGACCACGTCGCCTCCCTTGGTAGCACAGATTAAAGTTTTAAGGTGTTTCACAATTTAGAGAAATCATTCAAGAAAATTCGATAGGAAGGAATTTTGCTACATACCACCGCTTTCTGTGTAAGAAAAATAAGTGGTCTATTACTCTTAATATTTTCCCGAGTTAATCTCACCGTAGTCTGAAATGTCAGCCGTCCCCCTAACCCACAGGGGGCGCGGATCCCTGTAGTTGGTTAGGGGGAAGAGACGGCTGACATTTCAGACAAATCTCACCGAAAAGATGTTGTAGACAATGAAGTCACACGGAATTATTCCAAAATAGCTTATTTAAAGACTCAGTCAAATGGTTTCAACTTTACTCAGCTTTTACAGCTTTAAAACGTCACTACAGCTACTAAGTTTGGTCCATTCTTTGTTTCAACAGTTGCCTCCTCTGGTTGTCTGAGCTCAACGCAAGCAAAATGCGGAATGTCTCGTTCTGCTACCCAGGCTTTTCAGCCGTCTGAAGAAATGACTGGGAACAATGCAGGTATGTTTTCAAAAAACTTGTAATAACTAACCTTCACGTTTGCGACATGGCTCGCGAGTCCCTGAACTTTTGGAGGAAGTGTGCAAAGACGCGGGAGAAAGTTACCCTCCACAGACGCTGTGCAGTATTTGTTATGGTATATTTTTTCAAAGTTGTTTGTTGTTTGTAACTCATGTTATTCTAGGCATTACGCTAAAAGTATTTTACCCATCAGTATTCTTTATATAGAAGGTTACCCTATAAAGAATACAAATGAGGGTAACGTTTCTATATAGAGAATACTAAGCAGGTGAAAGACAATAAAACCCTGTCTTCCCAGGGACTGAAATTAAATGCGGCTCCCAGGTTTTTCAGAATGATAGCGTTTTTCCGTCCGCTTGACTAATTACGGTTATGTGGTAGGTTGCAATGCTCAAATTCAAAAAGGGAAAAAGGTTGGAGAATTCACCTCTTAAATAATATTCGAGTTGAAAGGTGCTTATTTTTTTTAATTTCTTGCCTTTAGCGATAAGCAGAGGAAAATTAACCTTCAGCAGCAAAGATAGAAGGAAGAGCTCTTATCAAATGTTTCCGTAACTCTTGTTGTAGGTCTCGACCCAAAACTTACCTACCAAAGGAAAAGAACAAATTATGCTCGTTTATGCCAACTCCTGGTCAGCGTGGGTTCACAAGTACTGAGGCAAATATTTGACACCATCATTCCACCACAGAATCTTCAAAACTTCTTAAAACGTGACCCAGCACACTCTGAACTTCAGTCTCTTCGAAACGCAGGAATCGTAAATTCAATGCAGTGGAGTAAACTGTATCCTGACACACCTTCTTCAGTGTCATCCACAGGCTTCAGCCCCGCCCTCCTGATGGTCCTCCTGAGGACAATCTGCAAACTGAGTCCTCCACCCGCTGGTTGGGATGCTCCTCCCCATTCCGAGGACATCAGCCGTGAGGCTGACATTGCCCGTGTAATTATTAATTATTTTATGAATGCTGTGTTTGACCAGGCGAGGGGGGCCTCTTTGAGTGATGCAGTGTTTAGCGAATACTGGCAGCAGATCCGGGACACGCTGGTGCGATTAGGAGGAGCTCGATATGAAGATGTTATTGATGAAATGAAGAATCAGGAAATGAACTCTCTGGATGAGGAACATTTCATAGAGCTTTTAAAGCAGTGGAAAGAAGTTGAGGACACCATTAAGGTCAATCTGTGTGGACTGGAGAGTGTGTGGTTGGGTTCTGGAGAGGAAGGTGAGAATTGAAAAAAAAAAAAAAAAAAAGAACGTAAAAATGTGGCCCGGCGTCATAGTATAATTAGTTTTTGGAGGTACAAGATTAGCTGTTTTAACTGTTTTAGTGAACGGTTAAGATTTTTAATTTATCGCGAGTGGATTAAATTCGCCCATGTAACGCAAGAATCAGTGCAATTGTTCAAGTTTAATTTTTGGGCAATTCTTAATTCGCAACTAATATATCTTATTCGATATTATAATTAGAAAAACTAACCATTACGGACCAAAGGAGTATTTTTTTGTGCTGTAAATTGTCTCATTATTCTTATAGAAGCGCTTCGTCCGTCACAAGAAATTGCCTGTCCTTTCTTTAAGCTTCCGAAGTTTTGTGTATCTTCTCTATCCAGTAGTTGCTCATAGTAGCCATTGATTAACTTTTTGTGCAGAACACATCATACAGGTGCCGCCGGTTCAAACCCTGTGAGAGAAATTTCGTACTCTGCTTTTTTTTTCAGACTTAAGAGGAAATATTTTACAACATTCTACGGTATTTTGTTTTGTAAAATATTGCCGGAACTACACTTGTGTCTGAAGTTTTAATGGCATCAAGGGCGAAGCCCCTGCCTTAAGAGACCTTTAGAGTTCTAGCACGTTTACGACTATAAATACGAGATTTCCCTTCATTGAACTTTATTCTGTAAGCGATAAACTTGACGTAGTTGTTAAAAATGATCATAGCTAAGCCCTTTCGTGATTCCGAAAAAGCGAAATCCTCTAAGTTTCGAAGACTTGTTTTCGCCACCACCCCGTCCTTACAAAAACTACTACTTCGCTTTACGCCAAAATGACACTGGTTCACGCGCGCGCAAAAACTCGTACTCTGTTTGTTTTAAAATCTAAAGGTCTATTCCCTTTTTCATATCTACTCACTCACTCACTCACTCAGGTCTTTACTTCTCTGAGCTACCCTTAATGTAAGCTAGAAAACTTTTGATGATAAACATTAAAGAAAGAAGTACTGGAATGTATAAAGCAATGGCAAGGATTTCAAAAGCCAAAGTAATTCAGTATTGAATCGTCTCAAATCGGAGCGTAGCCACAGAGTAAACAAACATAATTGAACCGCGAAGCAGTGACAAAGAGTAGGAGGTTGTCGCCGCTTCATGGATCAATTTTGCTGTTGGAAATAGAAGAAAGAAAACCCCAAAACCAGGCTAACTTAATAATGTTAACGCACTTGTAATCAAACAACATTCAGTGAGCTGGCGTCACTTTCAAATGTTTGCTAGCAATTAACAGCCTTACGTAATATTTTATATTACTCCTTCATTGCGTTTTGTTAGTACGGTTGACTACAGGGACCTTAATTATGTTAAAACGTTAAAACGCGCCGCAAATATGAGTTTCCAGTTTCCAGTCCTCAAAGCCATGCAAGTAAAGCCATTTCCGTAATGCGGAGCATCTAATTTAGTCTCCATTTTTTATGAGTCTGAAATATGTCGGGGTTTTGTGAAGTAAAAATAAATTTGAAAATAAGGAT
This sequence comes from Pavona decussata, assembly GCF_977016875.1. Taxonomy (NCBI): domain Eukaryota; kingdom Metazoa; phylum Cnidaria; class Anthozoa; order Scleractinia; family Agariciidae; genus Pavona; species Pavona decussata. Next base: position 856,759 of record NW_028145427.1, on the reverse strand, counting down.
TCATTATGTTAAATTTTGAAGCCTTTGAACTTTGTTTTTTCTTCTGTGTTAACGAAATGCAGGCCGGCGCGCCGGTTTAGCCAGATTAAATTAGTGTACAATGAGGAAAACGGTAATAATAAAAAGGGGAGAATTAACTACAAAACAAACTAACGGACTTTTGTGGTATTTTCGTCTTTTTGCAGATGTGTCTAATCCTGCCGAGATCAAAGAACTGTTCCGTGTAGCTGAAGTACTTAAGGTAAACACATGTTTGACTAGTTTGGATTTCGATGGGAACGAGACTGGTGCTTCTGGCGCTGCTGCTATTTCTGAAGGACTTAGAGTCAACACATGTTTCATTCATTTGGACTTCGGTTTGATCAAGATTGGTGATTCTGGTGCTGCTGCTATTTCTGAGGGTCTTAAAGTCAACACATGTTTGACTCATTTGAATTTGGATGGGAACAAGATTGGTGATTCCGGCGCTGTTGCTCTTTCTGAGGCTCTTAAAGTGAACCCGAGTTTGACTCATTTGGATTTGGGTGAGAACGAGATTTGTAAATCTGGCGCTGCTGCTATTTCTGAGGCTCTTAAAGTCAACACATGTTTGACTTATTTGAATTTGTTCAACAACGGAATTGGTAAATCTGGCGCTGCTGCTATTTCTGAGGCTCTCAAAGTCAACACATGCTTAACTGACTTGAATTTAAAATGGAACAACATTGGTGATTCTGGTGCTGTTGCTCTTTCTAAGGCCCTAAAAGTCAACACATGTTTAACTCATTTGAATTTGTTGAAGAACCCAATTGGTGATTCTGGCGCCGCTGCTATTTTCAAGGCTCTTAAAATCAACACATGCTTAAGAGAATTAAACTTAAAATTAAACAAGAACGGTGATGCTGGAGCTGTTGCCCTTTCTAAGGCCCTTAAAGTCAACACATGTTTGACTCATTTGAATTTGTTGCTGAGCGGGATTGGTGCTTCTGGCGCTGCTGCTATTTCTGAGGCTCTCAAAGTCAATACATGCTTAACTGACTTGAATTTAAAATGGAACAAGATTGGTGATTCTGGTGCTGTTGCTCTTTCTGAGGCTCTTAAAGTCAACACATGTTTGACTCATTTGAATTTGTTGAAGAACGGAATTGGTGATTCTGGCGCTACTGCTATTTCTGAGGCTCTCAAAGTCAATACATGCTTAACTGACTTGAATTTAAAATCGAACAAGCTTAGTGATGCTGGAGCTGTTGCTCTTTCTGAAGCTGTTAAAGTCAACACATGCTTGACTTTTTTGAATTTGTTGAATAACGGAATAGGTGCTTCTGGCCAGGCTGCTCTTTCTGAGGCTGTTAAAGTCAAGAGACGTTCGACTAATTTGGATTTTGTTTGAGACTGACTTTGGTTATTCTGGATAGATGGGTAGGCGCTACTGCTATTTCTAAGGCTCTTAAAGTCAACACATGTTTGACTAATTTAAATTTTAATGGGAACAACATTAAATTTGGTGATTCTGGCGCTGCTGCTTTTTCTGAGGCTCTTAAAGTCAACGCATGTTTGACTAATTTAAATTTAAATGGGAACAACATTAAATTTGGTGATTCTGGCGCTGCTGCTATTTCTGAAGCTCTTAAAGTCAACGTATGAGTGACTAATTTGGACTTGAGTTTGAACACGATTGGTGACTCTGGAGCCGGGCGAACGTGCGCGCTGCTACCTTTGAGGCTCTGAAAGTGAACTCATGTTTGTCTAATTTGGATTGAAATACGAATGAGATTGGTGACTCTTAAAGTCTGTAAAGTCGACACATGCTTGTAATATGAAAATTGAAATTGAAAATTGATAATTATTTTGGTGATGATTTGGATTCTGATCCTGATTATGCTTTTGATCTTTATGAACACACTTCATTTGATTGTGTGTGAATCTACCGTTTGTAGTAATTGCGAACTATATACAGTTTATTTAATGTAACTTTATTTTAAGGAAATAATCAAATTTAGTATATACCACACAAGTGCATAGTACTTTTCGCGCGCGCTGATTGGCTAGCTCGTAGGTGATTAGCCAAGTACTATTCACCTCCGAGCAGCCGAAGAGAAACAAGATGGCTTCCCGTTTCGCAACGGTTACTTAAGACGAAATTATTGCGATGAACGAGTCGGTTGTTAACAAAGTACATAAATGGCAACAAAGTTTGGTTTTGACGGCATAAAATGGTAACTTATTAAATCTTTTCAACCTCATATTCTAGGGCGAAAAATGAAAATAGAGTGTGTGGCCATGTTCGAGGACTAAAACAATAGAAGATATTTGAATAAAAATAAAATATATTTCCCAAAGGAAAATCATTGTATTGTTTCGGTACTCCAACATGGCCGTCGCGCACACACTCTATACGACTGCCCTTGTTTACGAAAACTGTCTAGCACAAAAATTACAATGAAAACAATGAAACATCTAATATTTTTCAGCATGGTTTTAACAACAAGACGAATTTCACAGAAAAAAATGAAGAAATGACACTGAAGGAACTAAACAACTGTCTCTAAAAGTTTTATTTGTCTGCAAGAAAGTTCTGCAATAAGAAATCGCTTACCGTGTGGCGCGCGAGATTTTAAAATTTCATACCATTTGTCGCTATACTGTCAGAAGTAAAGTAACTTTTTTGTCCACTAGTTATTCAGCTTGTGTGGTATATACTAAAACAATTATTGTGATGGATATTCGTGGCTCGGTAAATATCCATAACTATTCACCTGCACTTCGGTGAATAATTGTTAGCTATTGTTCCCATGAAACTATATTAAAAAAAAGATAGCGGTCTAGTTGTACTCCCATCCTACACTTTATATCGACGTAAAAAGTGAGAAAAATTTCATTCATTTCTGTTCATGTTGATCGCGGCTTTCTGCTTGCTGAATAATAACGTCCTTTGTCAATAAATTTTGCATGAGTTTTATCGATACCCCTAAACAAGGTGGGTCCTCGTCGACTACACCTCTGCTTCTGTACATGTCAGCTTAAGTTTACTTTATATTTGTTTTAGCATTTGTGATTGTAAGGCGTGCACAAGCAATTGCTGTAAAATGATACTATACATTTTTTACTTTTTAACGATGATTAAGACAAGTAAAAATAAACGATAAAACGGAACAACGTTTCGGAGTCGTCATGACGCCATTATCAAGTTCGAACTAATAGAAATAAATAAAGTCAATGTCAGGAATAGTTCACCAAAATTAAACATAATTTATGAATATGTAATGTCACGCAAATATAGTTTTGCTTGAATTGAGTCCGATTGGACATTGACAGATGGTGTTAACTCTCTAATTAGCAACATTTCAAGCAATCGAACTTATTCATGCACTTCTTAAGGACGGTGCCTACTATTGTTACTGCGCATACGTCCTGCGCATCTCGAGATACTCGGGTTTCCTATGGGTGGTGCCTACTAATACAGGGATATTTTTGAGTGGTTTAAAACTATGCGGAGAAAGCAGAACTTAGCAAATGATTTTGGTATCCAAAAAGAAAATTGGGGGTGACCATGCATTTTTCAGAGATAATAAAGCTTCAATTTGGAAAAAAAGCGCCATACATTGCTTTGTATTTTGCTGCTTTTTAGAATTATTACCACTTAGTTATCTCTAAAAAATGCGTGGTTACCCCCAATTTTCTGTTTGGATTGCAATAGCCGCTACTAAGATCTGCTTTTCCCGCATAGTGATAAACTGCGCAAATATACTTCGCTATTAGTAGGCACCGTCCTTAAGAACAGAAAAATATCTGTCAAGGTCTTTGGGGACATTACTGTGTTTGTTAAAATGTTTGCCAATAGGACAACATTGGTTTTTATGCTCGACCACGCTCTGGTGTAAATGCCCTTAGTGTATTATCTACATAACTTGCATCGCACAAGTCACATTGAAATTTTATACATAACACAATGCTAATTTACAATAGGCGGTTTTCTCTCTTGTATTTTGTGTACCAACAAAAATCGGTTGGATGACTGTGTCAATCTTCTGGTTAAGATCTTTGAGCTGTTTGTGTACCATGTCATCCGAAGCCTGATCTTTGAAAGGCAGGGCTATTCGGACAGTTGGATTGTCTCTTGGGGCAGGTATTGGTTGATGGCCTTCAGAATAATAATAATAATAATAATAATAATAATAATAATAATAATAATAATAATAATAATAATAATAATAATAATAATAATAATAATAATAATAATAATAATAATAATAATAATAATAACAACATTAATAATAATAATAATAATAATAATAATAATAATAATTTTTATTATGAAAATTCTTTATTAAAATATTCCACACAAATTGCTATTTACAAGTTAAAAGTATATAAAAAAGAGCTATTAAAAACCTATTCACATTTCATTTCGATTAAAAAAAAGATAATATTTTTAAGCAACAATGTTTTTGTAAAGAAAAAGAAAAAAAAAACAAATATCATGAAGTTTTAAAAAAAATGAAATTCGGCATTTTAAAATCAGTTCCACTTGACAAAAAGAAAAGAAAAAACAATAAACAAAATACGCATCTCTCAAATGGCCCCTTCTGCAGTTTCAATGTCAATGGCCGCGTTCTTGATGTCACGTTGAATTCTTCGTAATGTCCTAGAACCTCTAAGACAGACGAGTGCAGATCTTAATAATAATAATAATAATAATAATAATAATAATAATAATAATAATAATAATAATAATAATAATAATAATAATAATAATAATAATAAGAGAATAATCTTTATTATGCTTTTTTCGGTGTACATGTGTACATGGTTACAATCTTGTAAAGGAATATACAGAATTTAATTGAATTTAGTGAAAGTGATGTGCAAGCAAGAAAGCTAAATGAACCATTTGGTATTCTTGTTAGCTCCCTGGTCAAATTAGGTTCTAGATAGCAGGTAAATGATCGAAATACAAAGAAAAAAAAAGAAAGCAAAAAGAAGGAAGAACTAATTTACATGTAACATGTTAACGTATGTTACGTGGTTAGCATAAAAGAAAATAAGTTCATTTGTTGTTCTGACAGTAAATAACGTATAATTTTGCTTCGGAAAAGCAGGCACACTTTGTATGAGTTTTTGAAGCTACAAAATAGCCTTTGAAGCCTTTGAAGTTACAAAATACCTAACGGTGGTGTTGATAAGATGTTGTGGGAGTTAGCCCCGGCTTCTATATAGGCTTCCTTGCCTTTACCACGTTTGATCTTGTAAATAATTTAGTAGGAATATTGTCTATTATCTTTAATGTATTTCTGTATACTGTTGTTGTATTTCTGGTCAGTAATAGCAAAATGAATGAATGAATGAATGAATGAATGAATGAATGAATGAATGAATGAATGAATGAATGAATGAATGAATGAATGAATGAATGAATGAATGAATGAATGAATGAATGAATGAATGAATGAATGATTGATTGATTGATTGATTGATTGATTGATTGAATGAATGAATGAATGAATGAATGAATGAATGAATGAATGAATGAATGAATGAATGAATGAATGAATGAATGAATGAATGAATGAATTTTAACCGGGTGAACACAGCTTTCAAACGGTCACATTTTTCAGAGAAGTACGACCAACACGATGATGAGCGATACGCACGATCAAGCATGGTTCTCAAAAGCCCTCGTTTAAAGTGCATATCGCCATGACTTTGGTAGTGGAGCAAATGACTCGTGTTAATAGGTTTTATGCAGACCTTGGTCTCAACTTCGGGAGCTCTGTTAAGGAGCTACATTCTAAGAAAGGGTAGCAGACCATTAACCTCTGTTTCCATGGTGAACTTCATAGATGTGTGGCAGTTGTTAAGAACCTGGAGAAAATGATGCTTTGTATGAAATTACCAATACTGCCGAAAAACACATGTGTATAGTATATTTTAAAAAGTGCTGTAATCTCCAAACCGTTGTAATGCTTCCTTAAAAGAACTAATGTGATCAATTTCATTTTTTCTCATTTTAAATAAAAAACTAAGGAATCGTTCCGGTAGCACTGTATTATGGGAAAAAGGGAATGGGATTGTATGGAAAAGTATATTTATCGCTATTTTTTTTGCGGTGCTTTTTCAACACCCTTTCTCTACATTTGTGAGTTATAACTCAGTTACTGGAACTCCGAACGCTGTGTAGAAGGACGTTGGTTCGACTCCTGTTGCCGAACTCATATATTTCCCTTAGCCCCAAGCTCGTTAAAAACTGAATTCAGTGTAATTGCTACTTTCATAAGTTGCCCCGGCAAACATTGTCATCTTTGTCTTTATCTGGTCTTCTAGTGTTTCGACCAACAAACACATCTTCATAGAATCGCTTCAATTACCGGACATATGCTTGTCCCTGTTAAAGAAGCACTGTCACGGAGATTACATGTGAAATTACAAAATTCCTATGGCACCGTTTCGCGAGCGCAATTTGTCACCCTTGATCTCAAGATAATCAAATGGCATTTTCTTGAAATAAGGAAATAATTTCACTTGTGTTTGTCAAAATTGTAATTTCTCGAGCCTTTAAAAGCGCATGAAATCAGATTATTTCCATTTGATTACCCATACTAATTAAGGGGGAAGGGGTGATTGAGCATGTTCCGTTAAGTGTCTCATATCACCAAGTGAAGACTTTATTAAAACACGACCCGATATGAATCTCTTTCTTCAGCAGTAATGGTTGACGTAGCTTATGGCAGGGCAGTGTTCTTGTCGCTAGGTACACAAAGCATATTCTTCGGTAGAGACTTTTGCATTCACCAAACAATTGTAGCTGATGCTTTGTGTCATAAAACTATGTAAGGCCCTGTTTACAGGGAGCGTGCTGGTGACCCGGGTTATCGTCCCAGTGAGCTAAGGCAGCCCGCTTTTACACGAGAAATTTTTGCCCCGCCCACCTGGGCTATGGCAGTCACAGTCATCGAATAGCTATCGAAAGTACGGTGGCGTAAAACATGAACTAGCAGTAAATATATGATTCAAAGTTTTACTTTTTCCTCGGTAATCAAGGGTAGAATGATTAATTGTATTGTCTAAATTCGTAGAAATTTAACAGATAACGTACTTCTTGATAGTCTTCGAACTCGAAACTAAATCTTTTTTTCAACTCAAATATTTTACAAGAATAAATATAACAACTTTCATCGAAACGTTGGAAAAGAGTTAACTCCGAAAAAGTAATATTAGCTTAATATTCTTATGAACAGGTATAACAGATTAGGAAAAGTGGGATCCTTTCCTCTTGTAAATTGTAAATTATGGCCACATTTTTGTTCACAGCAGTGTTCAAATAATAAAGCATTTTAATTTAATTTACGTTCAAAGCTGTTGTCAACAAGAAAAATAACAGTAAAACATAAGTTACTATAGGCGACTGCAAATTTGCCATCCTAGTGCAGCTAGCGCTTTGTACGCGCGGCGAGGCACTACTATCGTCTTATAGTTGCCAGCAGAAATCTGATGTTCTGACGACAAACAGTCATGTGCTAGTATTATGAACATGTTGAAACCAAGCGAAATTGTCAAATCGACAGTACGGAGACAGAAACATTCTCAGGATTTTATTTATATATTTTCTTCCGTAACCATGTGAAATAAATGAATTCCAATTTACAGCTTAGCCATTTCATGTAAATTCTTCGGTGGGTTCCTTGGGTGGGTTGTAACAAGTACAAAAATAGTTTCATGATTAATGTTTCCTATTCTATGACATTTGGATTCTAGTTACAGTTTGATTTAATCCGCTCAATCTTCTAAGTACCCATATTTACAGTATGTACAGATACGCATTCAGTGTCAACAACATGTAAAATTCAAAATGCCGCTTCCAACTTGTCTCATTTTTTAAATTTACTTTTATTAGAATACCGAAACTTAGTCAAACTGATTTCACGAACGTGTTAATGATAATATGCTTTGCTTAAATTTAGCAACAACGGTTTTATTTTGACAATTTGGGCTAAGTGAACGTGTAGCCCAAAAAGCTCAAATTCTTTAGATCAATACATACAGAATATTATATTTTTATCGCGTCGTATACTACTTCTCTATGTTGGATGCATATCACGGTTCAAGCAAAGTTCAAGTGAAAAAATTCGACACTTTAATACTGGACTGATGAAGTAGCATTCAGGTTTTTTCTATACCCTGGAGGTCATCAAATTCTCTGCATTTTCTTGATTTGTCCTTTCACCATTTCCTTGAGGAGAGGACTGGCCATATGATATCCATGAAATTAACGCACCAATAACATATAACAGAACAGTTTTCATGACCTGATCTGCAGTCTCTCTTCCATAGAATGACCGCCCAGCTAACACTGCTGATACAACAAGCGAACAAACACCAAAAAAGCTAACTACCCATGTTACAAATTGCTTAATGTCACAGCATTCACCTGTTTCGAAGATCTTATAAAGTGCAAATACCAAGGCAACACATAAAAAGCTGACGATCAGTAGTACAGCTAAGCCCCATGTTGGGTTTATCATAATGCCGATCACTAGCCAACAGAAATGGTAAACGGTCAGGTTTGCAATTATTTTTATGAGCGCGTTTATGACACTGTCGCATGGACAACAGCCGGGGGATTTGAAGCAAAAAATTGACACCAGTATTTCAAAGACAGAGAGTCCAAGAATGATATAAATGTCAAATGGAGCATTCCCGTATGCTGAACATACCACGACAAGGAGTAAAATTCCGCTCTCTACAAAAAACAAGATAAAACAGAAGCAAATTATGGAGCTCGCCAAAGGATTTTGTCGATTACACCAGCAAAATAGAGAAACACTCGAGTCGTCAGAACGGAATTTTTTCAACACATCCCGTACAACTAGGGCTAAATAGGGGCCGGCTGGAAGAACAAAAATAAAAGAACACCATAGCATTGCTTTAATAATATTCAGACTGCATCCTGTAGCTGTTATGTTTGGTTTGTGTCCTTGTATAACACACTCTGCAGTGTTCATCCTCGGATCCCGTATTCCAGGGTTCACCGCAAGATCTTGAAGCTGTAAAGAAATTTTAAAGTATAAGCTTCGTTTAAAACGCTCCTCTGGGTATGTGGACGTTGTTTCTGTCCTTTAAATTACTTAATTTGTTCAATACGTTCTTGAGAAAAGTAAAGTAATGTGTATCACCGGGAGCTATATATAAGAAGGGATGGAGACCGTAAGCGTGGGGTCCACGCAACCCCACGTGTTGTCCAAAAAAATTTATTTTTTTAGAAAAAATTGTGCCAACCTAAACCTACGCGGATACACGCAAATTTGCGTGGGGCTACTACCTTATATGGAAAATGGAAGAGAAAGTCCCGTTCGGTTAAATACTTTGAATGTGAAAATACCATTTCACTCTGTACATGTTTAAGTTCCCTCTATTTAACCGGACTAATCTACAGCTGTAAACTAAAGGGGACAACTGCAGGAAATTCTCTTGGCTGAGTAGAAAACATTTAACCTTACAGTACAAATAAACAATATTCTCCTCAATGCTGATATATATAAACTTAAATTTTATTCGAGAAGTCAGTTTCAACCATTTATTTCAAATTGGTGGTAAGTCCTTGAGGACACGAGTTAAGTCTATCGTCTCAAGTGTTTTCTACGTGCTCACTGGCATGAATATTCGGAGCTTCCACTAAATTTGGACGCCATTTTGAACGGGTAGAAAAAGAAAATCCAATTTGTCCACGCGCGATCCTATCTCGTCCCCAGAGCCCGCCCGCGTTGGTGCTGACCAAAAAGAACGCAGCCTCTGGGAACGAGATTGCGCGCGATACACACATGCGCGCATGCGGGAATGGCGCAATTTTTTTTCTAAAAATAGATTTTTTGGTACAACACATGGAAATGGCAGCTCGTTATGGTCTCCATCCCTGATTATGGCTCCTGGTAACACTTAAGGCTGGTTTCCATATGATCGCGGATCGCAGATCGCAATAAGGTCTGCGATCATCGCAGACGATCGCATAGAACCATGTTCTATCTAAAGGCTGGTTTCCATATGATCGCGGATCGCAGACCTTATTGCGATCTGCGATCTGCGATCATATGGAAACCAGCCTTTAGAGAACCGGGAACTGTTCCACGCAAAACAATAGAGTTCATACAGAGAACATGACATGTCAAAGAGCAAAGAACTGATTATTAACACGCAAGCGCGCGTGTGGTCGCCTCCTCTACCACGCGATACATTTCCCCGCGTGTGGCGATGCTCGTGCTAAACCTGCTTCTCAGTGTTTGGATATCTGATAACACCTTAAATGTATTGTTTATGAGTCATTATACCATTCCCGGGTAAAATCGATCAAGAAAAGAACGTGTTAAAGCTACTTACCGGTACTTCATATTATTAATATAGTTCTATTTCCCAGCCTTAATGCACGCCCCTTCCCCTGACCCCCCCCCCCCCTCCCTAGAGTGGTAATCTAATGTCAATATAACATGATGAAGTGCAGTCCCCATACACCTGTGTTATGTATGCAACGAGTAAATACCTTAAATTTTAAAGAATGCGCAAGAATAACAAAATTTGAGCCAACGCATTAATGAAAGGCGTTTGGGCTCCTCACACAGGGTTGTTTCTGCGGCAGTTGCTGTTGTTGTTTTTATTTTTCGCTAACATCGCGGCTTCTCGTGAAAAACACAGTCACGCTAACGTGACCTTAAGTTGTTTTAAAAAACCAACATCCTGAACCAGCAAGCCTGGTGGTTTCCTGAGGTCTCCTCGCCTAACAACTTGCTGTATATTTTTAATAATTTGTTATACACCTAAAGGCAAATAAATGATGACCTTTATGGGGGACAATGCTCTTCCCACCCCTCCTGGGGGGACCTTACCTCTTTCTACAAATTCAACAATACAGTTACAATTAATCCACGTCACGCGTGAGCAGTTTTTCCGAGAATGAAATGAACATTCGAATTCCTCTTTGCAATGTACAGCATTTGAATGGAATATGAACATTTCACTGGAAATCTTTTCAAAAAAGACGCATTTACTGAAAACAAAAACAAAAAAAAAAGATTAAAAATACTTGGGAAACAATTGTTAGTCTTGAAATACTTATTGCTGTAATGTAAAGAAAAATTCATAGCTTTATACCGTTAACATTAAAACTAGGGAAATTTCTAAGGGAACTCTTGATTCAAAACTGACATGTAAATTTCAAACTCCGCTCAAATACCGGTCACGCGTGACGTGGATTGACTTAAGTGTAGCTAAGTTTCGATTAAAAATGAATCAACTGGAGAATACAATGGAAGGTTAGCTGGATAATATGAAATTCATTACAAAAACAATTATTAACACTTACCGCAGCTAGTACATCTCGCATGAGGTCCCTTTGTTTCTTCACTGATGAAAAATTCTGGCAAAAATCTGGAATGCATATCTTTAGTTCTTGTGTGCGGGGTGTGACAAGAATTGAGCCAAGCGACAAGACTTGCAGGACTTCTAACGGGAAAGCAACATACAGACAATTCACACTCCAAGTGTAATTTGCAACAAACGTATCATTGGGGCCATAGATTTGTACTTTGACCACAAGAGATGACGGCATCATTGCTGGATACAGAGCGGATTCGATGTTAAAACTGTTCTTCTTTGTTGTGAGAGACTTGTAAATGTCAGCGTAGCTGTCAATACAGTAAGTGAACTTGGTGCAATTCCTGATGACATCTGCATGGGTCTGTTGAACAAAATCGACCAACGCAATCTCCATACAAAGAAGGATAAACTTCTGAAGGGCAGTGCGTACCATTCTTTATGTCAGTATCCCGAGTGATTTAATTCAGCTTTTAAAATACCCTGCAAATTCAAAGAACTACGCCATTAACAAAATTAATTTCAGCAAGTTCGCTTAACCTTTCAAAGACGTATCCGGATAAAAGATCTTACCAATATAGCCGGGACACCGGCTGCAAGGGCTGTATCCTCTTCTCTACGTAATGTTTTTTTTTCAACTACAAGTTTTTTTCTTCAACTACAAGTTCAACCGGAAAGCATTCAAGTGGAATATCAACTAGATTTGGACATCATTTGTTCAAACTTAGTTCCTAACATGCTTACCTTCAGGAACAGGGATAAGGGAAAAAAAACAGGAAGACATCTCAGATTACAACACCGTTACATGATTGACGACGTCGATTGCCTGTATTAGTTTGCTATTTGGCAATCATTGATTAAAGATTTAAGACTAAAGACAAAGGCGATTCATGCAGAAGGCATTTGATGACGAAGAATCATGTTTGTGTTTTGCCAGCTTAGTCAACAAGATTTTTGTCGGGGTTTCCTGGGATATACCGGATATTTCTGATGTTTCTCAACACTCTCATTCGTTTGGACAAAGATAAGATAACTGAAGTTAATTTTTAGCTTGCTATGGTGGCTTGTCTGCATATGAGTCAGACAACAATCGCTTGTTCAAAAGAATAAGCGAAATAATTTTGTCTGTCAGAAGCCTTGTATACAGCGAAAGCAAGTAGTTAAATTGTCAAAGATAGACGAGACTTACAGTAAATCGCGGCCATGTTCGAATAGACTTTAACCTTGTCGAATACAGCTCAGAGGCAGGGTTGCAGACTTCCAAAATAACGAATCGTGGGAATCGCGTGACTTTTTCAAGAATCGTGTGACGTGCTCCAAGTATGGTGGTTACGCAGGTCACGAAAATGATTCCAGGAATACCCGGATCTTGTGCAGCCAGCGCCCACCATTTTGCTTCGTTCTTCCGCTCTACGATTTGTAGTTTGCTGGTAAATCCTGTTTCACGTTGGTGATAACTTGATCGAATGTGAAAGAACTGCGAAAAGCTTCGCTATAACTCGGCAGAGTTGAAGAGTAATGAATTGAACTCATGTATTTCCACTGAGGTCTCAGGTAATCTTCATTTCCTTGTTATGCATGGCCGTCGTGATCTTTAGTTTGCCTTGGAAAGATTTTCACACAGCTGCGTCATTAATCACGCACATCACATTCACTCTATTGAGTCTATTCCGTATATTCATGATATAACCAAACAACAGTTGCCATGAATACAGCTTAAAGGGGCAGTGTCACTGATATTTAGTGTGCCTTTGAATAGCGAAAAACTCATTTTTATCCATGGGAATGTTAAAATAATGATTCAGTAATGTAAATAACAATTGCCCTACGAGTATACAAAAACTAGTTTAATTCATTTCACGACTGCAATATGTTTGAGGTAGAAATTGATAGATAAGCTTTAGGCTTGTATAGTTAGTCGACACTGCACCTCAATGACCGTACAAAACTGAATTTCTAAGGGCTTACAAATAATGCTAATAAAAGCAATTAAGGTATTGAAGGAAATTTTTGAGCAATGTACAGTTTCAAGCACCTTATGAAAGTAATACACTGAGTAACATATTGGCTTATAATTGAAGTGTAAACAAACTCAATGTGGTAACTCAAGTGAATGTGAGTTTTTTTGGCAGATTTCTTCAATCTGAAGTGGAGAGTTTGAATAAAATAATCATGTAATCAACTGAATTGTAACATCTTGCATGGGCACTGCGTAAAAACTAAAATCTTACTTTAAGACGTTTTTTACACTTAATTCTGGTGCTGTGGTAAGACAGCGCCTAAGTCTCATTTGAAGACGATTCATCTTAGGATAAGACGACTTTCTTCTTATTTATACGATGATGGTCTCTTAGATTAAGATGATTTTTTCTTAGATTTAAAGTGCTGTGGTAAGTCATATTTTCATCTTAACTCAAGATTTGAACAATCTTATTCTAGATGCTTTAGAATCTCAACTGATTTAAGTTTCGAAGCAAGGTATAAATCTAACTGCAACGGTCACTACATTAAAACTGACAGAGAGCGTTTAATGCCATTAAGCTTGAACATGATATATGAAGCAACGAAAACACAACGAATTTCAATCCATGGTACTTTATTACACCATATCTAATTTTTAAAATGAGACAACTTATCGAAATCAGCTTACCGTAAATTCACCGGAAAACAGAGGCCGGACCGCGGCCAATAACTACTGTTTTGTTGGTCTTAAAGTCCTTTAAATCATAGAGACCTCTAATAGCAGGGAATGCAGATTGTCACTACACTCATTCCTCTGATCGGTGATGCAGTAGAATTGTTGGACTGATCTTGGGTTTTCAATAAAAAGCGACAGTAACTTCTTCATTTCCATTTTCAATCTTCTGTCTCGCGCATGCCGTCAAATTCGTGTAAGTTACCCCGTTTACCGGGGCTTTAGCCCGTATTTTATGTCCAGATGTCTTGTTATTTGAATATTGAAGTTGCTGTCTCGAAATTCTTGTAAATTCTCCACTTTCCACTGCTTGATCATGAGGAGCATATTACGGTAAATCAGCTTGTTCTAAACAAGGTGAGAGTTTGCGATGGATCAAACCTCCAGACTCCGTGTCTACAGAGTTTGGATCAAAATCAACCAATCAGAAAAGAAGGTCCTGTTTCCTATGAGGTCTGCAATTTTTAAATGAACCAATCAGGACGGGCTTTGCAAAATTTGGATCCTTTGTGTTGTAGCCTGCGCGCGTAGCAAGCATTTCCGTGCTGTTTCCGAGCAAGGACCGCGCGAAAAATGGCGTTTTCTATTTCTTCCAAGTTAGCCTTTTTTATATACAGCTATTTCAATAAACGTTGTCGGATTAAAAAAGCTAAAAGACAAGACTGCAATGTTTTGTGGGATTATTTCTTATGAATAATTTCATCAAAATCATCCCTGCACGTGTAGGTCATTGTACTGCTAATTACAACCTATTGTTTTCTCCAGGCATGACTGATTTTGATGAATTTATTCATAAAAATCCCACGTAAACTTTCGGTCTTGGCTTTTAGCTTTATGCTTTGAACCGACAACGTTAATTGAAATAGCTGTATTTATTTTTTTTACCGAGAACTAAAATGGTGAGGGTAGAGATCGGCGTATTAAATCGCCGATATCTGGCATGTCAGATATCGGCGATTAAATTCGCAAAGTGTGCCCGTTCCCGCGATTTTTTTTATGCTCATCGCTGCGAATTGCCAGTAAAGCGGTTTTATCACATGAACAACCCCGTGATCGGCAAAAAAAAAATCGCCAGGTGTGTCCGCATCAATCGGTTGCGAAAATCACTTGCGATTTTCGCTGGCGATCAAATTCGCTGCGATCGTCGTTTAAAATGCCCAGGTGTGTCGCCAGCTTAAGGCGTATTGCATCTTACGTAGGATGGCAGTATCTTATAGCCTGCTTCGGCGTCTTAAAATTTCCACAAGACCAAAAAACGTCTTAAAATAAGGACCCCATCGACTCAGATTAATATAATTAAGACTGGTCTTTCTTAAAGTAAGATGCCTCAATGTTGATTAAGATAAGCGCTTCTCAAATGAAGACGATTTAAAGACAATATTTAAGACGATCTTTTATCTTATATACTCCGTAAAAACTAAAATCTTACTTTAAGACGTTTTTTACACTTAATTCTGGTGCTGT
This sequence comes from Pavona decussata, assembly GCF_977016875.1. Lineage (NCBI taxonomy): Eukaryota > Metazoa > Cnidaria > Anthozoa > Scleractinia > Agariciidae > Pavona > Pavona decussata. Next base: position 841,263 of record NW_028145427.1, on the reverse strand, counting down.
GGTAAGACAGTGCGTAAATCTCATTTGAAGACGATTCATCTTAGGATAAGACGACTTTCTTCTTATTTATACGATGATGCCGTCTTAGATTAAGATGATTTTTTCTTAGATTCAAAGTGCTGTGGTAAGTCATATTTTCATCTTAACTCAAGATTTGAACAATCTTATTCTAGATGCTTTAGAATCTCAATTTAAGTTTCGAAGCAAGGAAGAAATCTTCAATCTAACTGCAACGGTCACTATTAAGCCTACATTCAAAAACAGGGAGCGTTTAATACTGTTAAGCTTGAACATGATACATGCAGCAATGAAAACACAACAAATTTCAATCCATAGTACTTTATTAAAACCAAATCTGAAATGACACAACTTAAGCTTATACAAATCCGCTTACCGTAAATTCGCAGGAAAACAGAGGTCGGGCCGCGGCATTTTAAATACTGTTTTGTTGGTCTTAAAAGTCCCGTAAATTATAAACTTTGCATTGCAGATTGTCTGAATTGTCACTACACTCATTCCTTTGATCGGTGACGCAGCAGAATTGTAGGACTCATCTTGGTTTTCAAAAAACAGGCGGTTTAGAAAGCGACAGTAATTTCTTCATTCCATTTTCATTCCGCTGAGTGTGCCGTGCACGCTGTTAAGTTCGTGTATAGTTACAACGTTTAGCCGAGGCTTTAGACCGTACTTGATGTCCAGATGTCTTCTCATTTGAATATTGAAGTTGTTGTCTCGAAATTCTTGTAAATTCTCTACTCTCCGCTGCTTGAAAAATATTAACGGCTTGTTTTAAGTCTGAACAAGGTGAGAGTTTGCGATGGATCAAAGCTCCAGACTCCAGACCAGACTCCGTGTCTGCAGAGTTTGGATCAAAATCAACCAATCAGAAGAGAAGTCCTGTTCCCTATGAGGTCTGCATTTTTTTAATGAACCAACTAAAATGGTGAGAGTGGAGATCGGCGTATTAAATCGCCGATATCTGGCATGTCAGATATCGGCGGTTAAATTCGCCAAATGTGCCCGTTCCCGTGATTTTTTTACGCTCATCGCTGCGAATTGCCAGTAAAGTCAATCAGTCAGGTTGGGCGGGTTTATCACATGAACAACGCCGCGATCGGCGAAAAAAATCGCCAGGTGTGTCCGCATCAATCGGTGGCGAAAATCACTTGCGATTTTCGCTGGCGATCAAATTCGCTGCGATCGTCGTATAAAATGCCAGGTGTGTCGCCAGCTTAAGGCGTATTGCATCTTACGTAGGATGGCAGTATCTTATAGCCTGCTTAAGCGTCTTAAAATTTCCACAAGACCAAAAAACGTCTTAAAATAAGGACCCCATCGACTCAGATAAATATAATTAAGACTGGTCTTTCTTAAAGTAAGATGCCTCAATGTTGATTAAGATAAGCGCTTCTCAAATGAAGACGATTTAAAGACAATATTTAAGACGATCTTTTATCTTATATACTAACTGAGACTCCGATAGTCTTCATTTGAGATCTCCTGTGTTAAAATAAGATGATCACCGTCTCAATTTAATGTGGTGGTGGTCTTGCATAAGACGGGAAACGTAAGGTAAAATCTTAGTTTAAGATTTTAGTTTTTACGGAGTACTAACTGAAACTCCGATAGTCTTCATTTAAGATCTCCTGTGTTAAAATAAGATGATCACCGTCTCAATTTAATGTGGTGGTGGTCTTGCATAAGACGGGAAACGTAAGGTAAAATCTTAGTTAAGATTTTAGTTTTTACGGAGCACTCAAGGTGCAGAGGACAAGAAAGGTCTTAATGATATATTCTTGGAAACCCCATGGAATTCATTGAATAGAACAAGGTCCATTTGCTGACAAAAAGACAACACAAACAAAGCTTTGAAAAAAGCACTGAATATTATGACAACATCAAGCCCGGGGGGGAGGGGGGGGGTACTCCCATAAGGTATGGTTTTCAGCAAGTTATGAAATAGGGTATAGAAATCAGAGAGTTCTGGTCTAATCAGTTGCTTGAAGAAATTGGTCTGTGGAAATTTTCCCGTACAGTGTAAATCACATTTAAAAATCTACTGCAAACAGTATGATGTCTAGGAAAGGGTAGGGATTTTCGGTGTTTACTGTAGAATAGTAGGGTTGCAAAATAAAGGTTAATATGGTCTCACATGGTTCTCAGAGTCCCAACGGCATACCCTAGCTAGAAATTATGGGAGTACCCCCCCCCCCCCCCCCCCTGTGAGACTGTGAGTATGCATTTACAAATGAAAATCACATACTTAGTAAATAAACCCCTTCAGACGGCTGGCATATCTGGTGATAATGCCCGACGCTGAAATATGATTGGCCGAGAAGCGAAGCTTTGAAGGCAACGGTGAAACCCTTAGGACAATCTTTAAGCCCAGGCCATTAGTATCATTCAATATACCAGCAAGCCGGAAAAGGGTTTACCTTATTATAGGAAATCAACAAATTATGCACTTTATTAACATGATTTTACAAAATGTAATTCTCTCTTGTGCATTAATCCTAGGCTCTACAAACATTTCCTACATTTTCTAATATCTCATTAAAGCTCAGTGCCATTTCTTTGTTTACTTAAAAGTAGGTGGTGGTCAACTAGAAAGCCTTTGCTACTTTGACCAGCACACACATTTTATAATTTGTACTGTATTTATTTTTATCTTGTAATCATTTGTCGTAATACTTTTCTTTCTATGCTAATGTTGTGTAAATAGTGTGAAATAAATGAATCATTGAACCATCGCATTAATTTAAATATGTATATTTTACAACATTGTTATTTTAAAGCACCTATATTTCATTACAAAGCCTTATTAGTTCATGACTCCTCTATTGGCTCTTCAGAGTCACTATATATCTGACAGGACATCTTCGTTTAAAATCGAGTTCAAAGTGTCTTTTGATTGATCTTGATACTCCTCTGTCTCCCCGAGAGGATAGCTCACATCTTCTGTTTTCCTCTTTAATATTTCCAATGCCCGTTCGTCCTCCAGTGCACAGCTACTTCTACTGGTATTTCTAAGCCACCTTGAACCAGTGGAGACCGTTTGTATTTTATAGATCATCCCCCCCCCCCTGCCGGGACATCAAGCCACTCTTACTCATGCTGTTCATAAGCAAAAGCAGTCAACATTCGTGTTTTAAACAGTCTGTTACACTCTGAAATCATGGGCTTTTGGTGGCAAACTGTTCTATTGTTAGATGTCATGTGACTATGAATTAGCCAATGAGTGTGTGTGCGAACAGGAAAAGCTTCAGCTATATATCAACTTGTAAAAATCAAAGATTAGGGAGTGAGTTTTATGATCTTAATCCCAGACTCTCTCTTCTTTGCCAAGTTGCTGATGATGTCATCTGCCCCTGCAAAACATACTGGGGATGCCAGATACGCGTCCCAAGATCCATTCTTTCATTTGTTGATTGATCGATTGACTGTAAATGAACCATACAATCTCAACAACAATCTGTACAACAATCTGTGATGTCATCTGTGTTCAGTACTGTTAACATTATAGAGAGATGGTAGAATAATGTGACTAACATCATCTGTTGTGATCCTCCAGTGATGGAAGATGTCCAAAAAGCAAGGAAAGTCACTCTGGGATGAAATTAAGGACAGTGCTAAGAAACCATTCCTAGCAAAGAAAAAGAAAGTTAAGAAGGCTGGTAAGAATGATCAAAACTACAATCTTATGTTAGTTACCGAGCATGAACATCCGTGATCCCTGAAAAGATCAACTATGTGGGTGGACATAAAAGATGTCACCATTTTAAATTATTTATTATTTAACAAATCGACGGCAGTTTTCTGTGGTCTATACTCTTATAGACCATAAAATGACATCAAAAAATGTTCAAAACTCAAGTGGAACGGCGAGTGGTTTCACTGCCAAGTTTTGAACATTTTATGGTGTCATTTTATGGTCTATAAGAGTATAGACCATAGAAAACTTCCGTCGATTTGTTTTTTACAATTACATGGAAAAAGTATGAGCGGAATTGGCTATTTTTTTCTTTGAGAAAGCGCGCGCGTTACATCTGACGTCATTTTTATTGTCTGTACTCTTATAGACAATAGCTTCGAGCCAATCAGCACGCGGGAATTTGGGCAGTTATTGTAAAAGATTAATTAACTGGACCTCTATTGATATCCGTTTTTATTATATATATGGAAATACTGAAGGAGTACATAACCCTCTTTAAATAGAGATCTATCTATCAACATTAAATGTTGATAGATTTTATTGTCAAATAAATTTTGTTGTAGAATTTGCATTCAAGCTCCTATGAAAATGAAGTTGTAAAAATATCCTTTATTACATGAAGCTAATTTGTGGATCAGTAGTTTAGTGCTGACTGTTTCTCTTTCTATTCTTGATTCTTCAAGCTCCTGAGCAGAGAAGGGAAGCCAGTGGCGCTAGTGGTGGTGTCGCATGTGAAGGTCCAAGCACAAGCAAGCAAGGTCATCATGACCTACAAGGTAATGAAAATGTTAATGGTCTGCATTCATTAGTGCTAAATTAGAAAAAGCTTTTATTCTATTATTAGTAGTGTGTGTGTGTGTGTGGAGTGGGGGGTGGGGGGGGGGGGGGGAAAGGGAGGGGGCTGTTAATGTACAGTAAATATTTGGGGAAACTAATGATAAGTTAATTATTAATTTACTTGAATGAATTATTACGCTGGATGCCCAGCGGGCAGCCCGTCTCTTAAATTGGGCTGGGTATCTTTTTTTTTTCCTTCATGGTAACTTTAGGTCTGCACATTAATTTGTTCATTAAACTCTGCTCTCTCCTAGAAGGGATCTATTGTTCTGATTTATTATCGGCACGTATATCATGAGGGAGGGGACCCATCATCTCTACCTGTGTAACATCAAATCATCATTTGATTTATTCGTTAAATCTGGATTAAATTCAACCCTCTCCTAGAAGGGATGTTTTTGTCCACTTTTCTGGCGGCCATATTGTTTACATGTTTTAGACTCATGAACTATACCATTTTCAAAAAGACAATCAACCCTTTTGAAGCGGTAAATTGAAAGAATAATTTCCAAGTACTCAAGAGTAAAAACGGTGGAAATTGGAGACTTCTTTAGAATGAAATCATGCTTTGTTTGACAGTTGTAGAACCACAATGCGAGAGCTCCGAAGGAAAGGTAATTCATAAGCTAAAACGCACATCACATCACCTTGTTGAATTGATGCTTAAACGCTACTGGAAATCCACTTCGCAAAAAAGGTTTGATTGTCAATTTTTACTAAACGTTTCCATTTAGGAAAGCTTTTTGCCTGTTTTTCTTCTGTTGTTTTTTTTTTTTTGTGAAACTAGAACAATTTGTAAAGCTACATTTCTGTTGAAATTACATAACCAGAATAGAAAAGCTAGCCAGGATAGTTTTAAAAATCTGTGAAACGTACAATGGGAATAAATGAGGCCTTAAATTTTGAAGTGGGGGCTTATAGTGTATCAGAGTTTTTTTTGTATATAGCTATTTCAATTAACGTTGTTGAATCAAAATAAAGCTAAAAGACAAGACCGCAATGTTTTGTGGGATTATTTTTATGAATAATTTCATTAAAATCACCCTTGCACGTGCAGGTCATTGTACTGCTAATTACAACCTATTGTTTTCTCCAAGCATGACTGATTTTGATGAATTTATTCATAAAAATCCCACGTAAACTTTCGGTCTTGTCTTTTAGCTTCATGCTTTGAACCGACAACGTTAGTTGAAATGACTGTGTAATGACCACAACGGGAAAGGAACCTCCAGCATTCCGTAATAATAACACGCTTTATTAAAAGAACGACAAACGAATACTGCCTCCAAAAGATGCGGCGAAGAAACTGCTAAGCAGCGTAGCGATGAAGTGAGGCGGTGAAGTGAAGCGAAGCGAAGCGGTTAAAACTAGAACAAAACAAGCAAACAAAACGTTACAAAATGAACTAGCGCAAATAGATGGCGCGAAGAAAAAACCGACACTTACATTTGTTGCGGAGCTGGGCAAACCAAAGTAACTGGAAAAAACCGACTGTCCTGAATCGTATAGCGGACGAACAAACTTGTAGGTTGACAAACTGCTCTCGCGGTGAAGAGATATACTAACACTAAAACGGCCAAAAATTCTATATAAACTGCCAAGACTTGTGAACAAAAATGTGAATAAATAACACTAAATTACGCAACTACAAATACCGCACGCACGAGATATAGAGAAGAACATTCCTACACAAAATAACACAATAACCTAAATGACTACGCGTTTAGTTTCTACACCGGCCCCTAAGTGTTGAAACACGGGCGAAAACACTTACAAATATTATAATAAACTAAACGACCCTAAAAAAAGACTTCTACATTGCAAGATAGCGATAGCTAAATAAAGCTAGCGACGCGAGACTAACTTGGGTAATAACGCAAAAGAAACACGCGGCGAGACTACACGCGTGTGAATAATCGCAAACTACCCGAAAACCAGTACAAGAAAATGTTCATTTCTATTTCAATTACGTATCCGGTTGTAATCCGTAGTAAGCTCTCGCTGAAATCCTTAAAGTTCATATCACACAGGGTCTTCTCTTTCAACAATGAGACAAAGCTTGTCAACTGGTCTTTCAAGAATGCCAGATTTAACCTTTAGTTTCGCTCGACGAACCAGGCCTTTGCTGTCCGGAAACACTTCGACAACCTTTCTGAGAGGCCACGAATTACGGTGCGAATTTTCCACGGCAACAAGCACCACATCCTCAACAGCTAAATTTCTTCTGGGGCGTAGCCATTTTTGCCTGCTTTGAAGAAGAGGCAAGTACTCTTTGGTCCATCTTTTCCAAAAGATGTCTGCCAGATATTGAACCTGTCTCCACCTTCGTCGTGACAAAAGATCCTCTTTACGGAACAGCCCTGGTGGCATTGAAGTCTCAGAGCGTAGTAGCAGCAAGTGGTTTGGTGTCAACGGCTCCTGATCCCGCGGGTCACTGGAAATAGTGGTAATCGGACGACCGTTCAATATACTCTCAACCGCGCACATCAAGGTGGCTAGACTTTCATCGTCGGTGATTTGTTCCCGGAGAAGGGCTCGTAGAATCTTCCGGGTTGTTTGAATACATCTCTCCCAAACACCGCCAAAATGCGAGCCGTGAGGAGGATTAAAAGACCACACGATTTCCTTCTGTAACAGACTTTCGTGAATTTTCTCTTGATTCCATGCCTTTACGGATTCGCGGAGCTCTTTCTCGCCACTTGTAAAATTTGTGCCGTTATCTGAACGGATCTCCTTGACCTGGCCTCTCCTTGCGATAAACCTTCTAAGCGCCAACAGGAACGAATCGGTGTCAAGACTGTGCGCGACTTCGATATGTACAGCACGAATCGCAAGACAGGTAAAAATGACCCTGTATTTTTTAGCAAGGCTTCGCCCACGCCGCACTTGAAAAGGGCCAAAGCAATCGACACCAACGCGAGAGAAGGGTGGTTGATCTGGGGTTAGACAATCCACTGGAAGATCTGCCATCTTCTGCTCGCACGCAGGACCTTGGCGACGCCGACAATTTACACACCTCGACGACACCCTCTTAACTGCGGATCCTGCCTTTACAATCCAGAATCGTTCGCGTAGAAGTCTCAGCACGTATTCTTTACCAGAATGTCCGGAGATCTGATGATAGTACTCGACTAGCAGGTTGGACACATGATCATTCTTTGGCAGGATAATCTGGTGCTTAGAGTCAAACGGCTCTGATGCTAGATCCAGTCTCCCGCCGACACGCAGAAGACCATCAATCAGAACTGGATCCAGTCTCCGAAGGCAACTATTCTTCTTGACGTGCGGCACACCATTGCTTGGGTAAGTGAGTGGAACTCTTCGGGGAAATGATGTTGCTGGACACACTTTAAAATCTCCAATTCTGCTGTCTTTATTTCTTGAACGGTGATAGGCGGTTTGGGCGTAGCTGGAGTGGACTTCGTGACCGTCTTGCCTGTACTAGCCATCAGCAAACTTTCACGGTAGCGAAGGAACCAAGCAATCGACTTCTTCAGGCGAAACCAAGAGGAGGTTCTCTGAAAATACTCCACTTAAGGACAGAAGGGCTGTGCCAATGACGTCACGTTGGCCTTAGCGTTCACCTTCACCTCTGGATCCGTATCCGGAACACTGCCCAGCGATAAAGGATTAGGGGGCCAAAACTCTTTTGGCATCTAGAGAAACTCCGGCCCCTTTATCCAACGCTTGGCGTTAAGAAGAGCCTCCGCTGATAACCCTCTTGAAAGGTCGTCAGCAGGGTTAAGATGTCCTCCCACGTGCCTCCACTGGTCCGGGTTAGACCCGTCTCGCACCATGGCTAAACGATTGGCCACGAACGTGTGGAACCGCTTGTTCTCATTCTTTACGTAACGCAACACAGACGTGCTGTCCGTCCAGAAGGTTGATGCATCGGTTAGCAGCAATTCGAGCTCTCTCTTCAAAACTTTATCCAAACGGACCGAAACTGTTGCGGCCGAAAGTTCTAAACGTGGAACTGTTACTTGCTTGAGGGGCACCAGGCGTGACTTCCCTTGGAGAATGGTACAGTGAATTCTGCCTCTGCTATCGACCAGACGTAGATACGAAACTGATCCGAAACCAATTTCCGAAGCATCCGAAAAGTGGTGAAGCTGACTGGATGCGATGTTCTTAAAGTCGGCTGGTTTAAGGCAGCGATCTATCGTAAGCTGTGACAGCTTAGGGAGGTCCACTAGCCATCCTCTCCAACGTATGCCGTGTTCTGTAGGCACTTCGTCGTCCCAACCCCACTTTAAGCGACATAGGTCCTGCAAAATCTTCTTAGCAGTCAAGACGAAAAGTGCAACGAAACCAAAAGGGTCAAAGGTTGATCCTACCACAGACAAAAAGCCTCTACGGGTAGGGGGCTTGGACTTGAGATTAACATCAAAACCGAATGTGTCGCCCTCTATTCGCCACTGGACACCAAATGCGCGTTCGACTGGTAACTCGTCTTTCTGAAGGTCTAGCTTCTTGATTTCTTGTGCACGCTCTTTCACAGGAATGCTTTCTAGAACTTCTCGGTTGGAGCTGATCCACTTTGTCAATCGGAAACGTCCTCGCTGCGACAGACTGCACAACTCATTGACATGCGCAATAGCATTCTTAACTGACGGGAGCGACTTAAGGCAGTCATCGACGTAAAAGTTCCGTTTGATTGTATTCGTCACATCAGAGGAGAAGTGCTGGACATTATCATCGGCTGTTTTACGAAGGGCAAAATTGCCACAGGCAGGCGAAGACACTGCACCGAACAGATGGACGGTCATCTGGTATTCCGCCAATGCGCGTGACAAATCGCCATCCGGCCACCACAAGAAACGAAGAAATGAACGATAACATTCTGGAACTCTAACTTGGTGGAACATTGCCTCGATGTCCGCCATTACTGCAACGTGTTCCTGACGAAATCTTGTTAGGACACCCAAGAGAGAATTTGTGAGATCTGGTCCTTTCAACAGCAGATCATTGAGGGACTTTCCCTTTTACTTTGCCGAACAGTCGAAGACGACACGAATTTTCCCAGGCTTATGCGGATGATAAACTCCATGGTGAGGGATGAACCATGTCTTGCCTTCGCAGGCTGACTCCTTCTGTTGCACAGGAACCCTTTGGGCGTAACCTTTTGCGACAATGTCCCGAACGGAGACTTTGTAGTCGTCGAGCAACTTCGGGTTCTTCTCCAACTTCCTCTTCAGCCACACAGAACACTTTATTTTTCAGTTTTTGTGTGTGCACTCCCCCTTGTTTATTGTTATTTTTGTGTGTGCGTGTGTGTGTGAATGGTAAATCGTGTCCTTAGTTCCATCTTAATGTAGGGTATTTGCAAATTTTTCCGCTCGGCCCAGCCACTTAGCTCAATTAGCTTGCTATTTCTAAGTGGCTGTGCCCTCTTCTTTAGTAATTTTTCTTTCTTGTTTTAATGTTAATCTGTATAATTTTTGGGCACAAATAAAGATTGTTGTTGTTGTTGTTGTTGTTCAACTTGATTGTTTGGAACTGGATGCTGACGGTTTCTGAAAGGTAAGGCGATTTCGTAATGGCCGTCCTTCAGCTCTGCGGATTCCTCTATGCTTTCCATGAAACGGCGCTCATCTTGGGAAAGTTCAGTCTGGCTATCAGCAATCGACTCACCGAAGTGGCGGTTGTAAAAGTGTTGTACCATCTGATGCAGCTCAGTGTCGGCCTTAATAAAGAAATTCGATGAACGAGAACCACGAAGACAACGGGTCAACGGGCCGTTAACCGCCCATCCGACGCTCGTTCGCGAGGCGTAAGGGCCGCCATCTTGACTATGCTTTACTTCCAAAGGATCTAGAACCTCAGGGACGTCACTTGCTATGAGTAGACCAATCTCTGCATCAACTTTGGGCAGGTGCACTCCGCTTAGGTGTGGCCATTTGTCAACGTCATCCTGAGTGGGTATATCCTCTCTCGACACAGGTATGCTGGGTCTTGTGTACAGTGTTGGGAGGTCAATGAAAACGTTCTCGTCCAGATCGGAGATGGTAAGATCCGTAACAACAAAACTGTCCACAAGACTGTCCTTCTTTTCCAATGTTGTTAGAGAAATTGTAGTTTTTGGACCACTCACTCTTAGCTGCCTCATCAAGGTCTCGGTGCAAAACGTGGAGGAACTACCGCTGTCCAGAAAGGCGTAGGTGACTGTCGGCGTTTTACTCCCTTTGATCCAGACTTTCACCGGAACCACAGCCATGCCTGTCCTTGAGAGGCATTCATTATTGGCAGTCTTGATTTTTCCATCTGGATTTACCAAAGCGTTCTGAACGCGCGCGACTCCCTCGCATGCCGACGGATTGGCGGGTGGATTTTCAGCTTGTTGCTTTCGAGCTACAGAGTTCGTGTGTAGGACTGCAAGATGTTTCTTAGTACAGTTAGGAAACGTACACGATTTTCTCCAAGGGCAATTCTTTGCGGCGTGATCATTGGACAGACAACCAAAGCAGAGGCCTTTGGACTTCAGAAACTCTATTCGGTCCATGTACGGACGATTTCTAAGAGAGATGCAGTTCTCTAGGGTGTGACCAGCCTGGCAATATAGACACGATACTTCTCCTACTGAAGGGGGTGTACCACGAACGGGTGCAAAACCGGTAGGTGCATTCTGGCTACTTCCCACTTGTGCAGCAAAACTAAGTTCTCCGGCTCTTTTCGTAAGAGATCCTTTCTGCAAACGGCCGTCTCGCCTATCCAACTTGGGCTTCGTGTCTTCAACAATACTTCCAAACACGGGATTAGTGACTACTCTGGCTTCATGATCCACGAACTCGACGAAATCGTGGAACCGTATAGCTCTTGTTTCAGTCTCCATGATATCATCGACCAAGCGGCGCCATCTTACTCTCAAATTGAAAGGCAGCTTCAGGACTAGTTTCCGTACAGTGTCTGGTTGTTCAAGCTTGGTCAGGTGACCACTGCCCTCCATGGCGTTTTTACATCTCATAAGGAAAAGGGAGAACCTGTTGAGCCCCACGGCGTCCTCAGCCTTCACCTCCGGCCAATTCAAGGCCTTGCTCTCGTACGCAGCTACGACGCGGAAGTCGTTCCCGAACTTCTTTTTCATCAGGCGCCTAGCTTCAGGGTATCCCCTATCAGGAGGGAGAACTGGCAGGATCTCACGAGCTCCTTTACGTCACCACTAGTAAACTGTTCAAGGTAGTACAGCTTCTCGCTACTGCTCGAAGTCTTGGCCTCAATTATGTTCTCAAAGGCTCTGATAAAGGGACCGTACTCCATGGGACTGTCGTCAAAAAAAGGGACTTTGGGATGGGGAAGTGAACTTTTCTTTTGTTGCGTCGCAAGCATCTCCACAATCTTGTTCTGTTGTCGCTGTAATGCGTTTTGGTGTTGGTGTAACTCCAGCATCTCATGAAAAGCCCTCTCACTAGGCGAAGACAGTGCACCGGACTGATTAGAACCAGAAAGAGACCCATCATTGTTGGTGACTAACGGACACTGGGGCCATTCCGGCGCTTCTGGCTTCATAGTGGAGTGACCTTGAGCAACTGGTGCTGACGAAGTTCGTCCCGGATGACTGGTTTCCAACATGACCGGACTTGGAACGATCAAACGCAGATTAGATTCTGCGCTGGCTGGGTTTGGAACAGCTGAAGGCCGATACGCGTCCACTTTATCAGGATCTGCAGCAGCTATATGCGGATCAGGATCCATAAACCCGGGACTTGGAAGAACCACGCGCGGATTAGGGTCCACCACGGACGCTAAAGCTTGTTCTCTGGCTTGTGATTTGGCAATTTCAGTCTCCAAAGACAAAAGCTTTTCCTCTTGCTTGAGACGGAACCTTTGCTCTTCTAGAAATTGACGCTTCTTGAAAACTGCTGCTTCTGCTTTCAACTCCGCAGTACGAGCTGCCTCCTTCGCTCTTACCACGGACGGGGATGAAGAACTACTCTCGCGCGAACCACGGCTACAGCTCGAACGCCCGGGTCTTCTTGAAGATTTAGAGGCAAACCGAAAGCCACCATTGCTCGCCGAATCATCCACTAACTTGAGAGTTTAACCGAACCGCTTCTTCAGTTCTTACGATCCATTCTTGGACCCGCCGGGAAAAGTCATCCCTTCGTACAACCTCACGATCAAGAGATTCTTGGCACCTCGCAATGCAAGTCTCGTCTTGAAGTTACGATAAGTAAAAAATGTGCGCTTCTTTAAAGGCCTTGAAAGCAGCGGTGAAATCGGTTAACTTCTCCTTCACGAGATCAATGTTCTCCTCGTTTGAGAGCAACGCATCGATTTCATTGAACCTGGCGGTGACAGTCGATAAGTGGTTCGATCTAGAATTCTTGAGGCGAGGAAGCTTTTCGTTCAAGACATCTTCACCAACTGCCGACATTGCAACTTGAATAACTCGGGTGTAACAAATTTTTAACGATGTAATGACCACAACGGGAAAGGAACCTCCAGCATTCCGTAATAATAACACGCTTTATTAAAAGAACGACAAACGAATACTGCCTCCAAAAGATGCGGCGAAGAAACTGCTAAGCAGCGTACCGATGAAGTGAGGCGGTGAAGTGAAGCGAAGCGAAGCGGTTAAAACTAGAACAACACATGCAAACAAAACGTTACAAAATGAACTAGCGCAAATAGATGGCGCGAAGGAAAAACCGACGCTTACATTTGTTGCGGAGCTGGGCAAACCAAAGTAACTGGAAAAAACCGACTGTCCTGAATCGTATAGCGGACGAACAAACTTGTAGGTTGACAAACTGCTCTCGTGGTGAAGAGATATACTAACACTAAAACGGCCAAAAAATTCTATATAAACTGCCAAGACTTGTGAATAAATAACACTAAATTACCCAACTACAAATACCGCACGCACGAGATATAGACAAGAACATTCCTACACAAAATAACACAATAACCTAAATGACTACGCGTTTAGTTTCTACAGACTGTATATGGTATATATATATGGGAACAAGAACTGTATATTCATTGAAAGGAAAATATATAGTTTTCTCTATGTAATAAGCATGGGACAAAAAAAAAAGTTAATTCCTGTTGTATTATTATGAATTTTTTTTTGTTTCTCTAGATCTCACTGTTAGCAGAAGTCATTGTTGTTTTCTGTAAATCAATTTTAAAAAAGCAATACTTTGTTTTTAATATGCTACTTTTCCTAGTTAGCTTACACTTTTGCTTTGTATTCTTCAAGGTTCTAAGAAGGTAGGGGTGAGTGGTAGTTGTTCACATGGTGATGCTAAAACTTCAGGCTCAAGCAAGGAAGTTGATCATGACCAAGGTAATGTATGTCTCTTGGAAAATCTGTACACAAAGTAACCTTCATAATAGTATTAGGAACTGTTTATTTCCAGGTCAAGGTGGTCAGCTTACTGTTTTTCCTTCTCTTATTCAAGGACCCAAGCATGGAGGGGCAAGTATGTGTTTACCTGGGAATACTAAAGCTTTAGGCTCAAGCAATGAAGTTCATCATGACCAAGGTAGTGTATACCACTTGGAAAATCTGTGCACAAAGTAACCTTAATAATAATATTAGGGACTGTTCATGTCCAGGTCGAAGTTATTGGCTTACTGTTTTCTTTTCTTTCTCTTATTCAAGGACCCAAGCTGGGAGGGGCAAGCATTCGTTTACATGGGGATGTTGAAGCTTCATGTGTAAGGAGTCAAGACCATCATGACCAAGGTAACACGTACAAGCTAAGAAATTAATGTATACATGTGGTAAGTTGAAGTTAGGTGTTTGGGTCACAGGGGGAAGAGATGGCGGGTTCCATCCCAACTGGGCTCAGTCAAATAAGGAGAGCGTCGCTGGCACCACAATTCCAAATCCATAATTTACTAAAACAATATTTTGCACACTTACACCAATTGTGTAACAACAACTGAGTAACACCAATTTCAGAAGGATCCTCTTGTGTTGTACTTATTCTGCCTGTAAAAGTATTTTTTCGCAATTGTGAGATGAGACTGGAGAAGAAAATAGCAGCACAGTGACAGTTGTTGGTCAAATGACTCATGACAATGCAGCTCATAAATTCAAACGCATGAAGCAGGGAATCTTATAATTCATGATGATTATTGCTCAGAGAATTCTTTTTTTATTGTGGAATTTGTAGGAGTTAACTCCTTAATTACTCAGTCATTACTTTATACTATGATAGGTAGTGCTTCAACAATGACCTCCATGGATGAGAAAACCAATTATGTCCGGTTATGCTGTCTTCTGGTCAGTGTGGGCTCACACGTTCTGAGGGATACATTTGACAGAATAATTCCACCCTCGCACCTTTGGAGGATCTTAAAGCGTAATCCAGCACACTCTACACTCCAGTCGCTTCGAAAAGAAGGAATCGTAAGCTCAGTGCAGTGGAGTAAACTGTATCCTGCCACACCCTCTCCAGTGTCATCCACAGGCTTCGGTCCCGCCCTCCTGATGGTCCTCTTGAGGACAATCTGCAAACTGAGTCCTCCACCCGCTGGTTGGGATGCTCCTCCCCATTCCGAGGACACCAGCCGTGAGGCTGACATTGCCCGTGTGAAGTATTTCATGAATGTTGTGTCTGGCCAGCTAAAGGAAGCCTCTTTGGGTGATGCAATATTCAGCGAATACTGGCAACAGATCCGGGAAACGCTGGTGCGATTAGGAGGAGCTGGATATGAAGATGTTATTGATGAAATGAAGAATCAGGAAATGAACTCTCTGGATGAAGAACATTTCATAGAGCTTTTAAAGCAGTGGAAAGATGATGAGGACACCATTAAAGTCAAACTGAATGAAGTGGAGAGTGTGATGAGAACCTCTGGAGAGGAAGGTTGGTAATTAATTTGACAAGTATAATTAATTAATAGTATATTAACTTTTCTGCAAGTACAAGAATTGCATATTATGTTAGAGTTTAAGAAGTGACGCGACTTTGGCAATAATCTGGTGGTGGATTTTAGGCACGATTATACTTATTACAACGCCCGTGTAAACTATCCGCAGTTTCTGCTGCATTTTCTTGGCGACTTTTTTGCAAGCTGTTGTAACGAGAGTGGAGTTGTTACCATGTAAGTTGGTAAAGGTGATGAAAGGTGCCTTGTGTTTAGATTGCATGCATTGTGTTTTAACTGCAGTCTATCCCACTAAAACCGCTGTAAATTTCCAGTGAAAAATGGTATTAAATTGACCGGTAAATCACACTTATAATCGATTGGGTAAATGATTTGTTGTGTTGTAACCTTTTTGACGTAATTTTCTCTAAAAAGCAAAAATGCACTCACAGCTGAAGTAATTTCGTCTAACCTTTACACCAAAATTTAGAGCTGGCAATCCTCGAAATTGGCAGTAAAGTCTTGATTACCTTGCTGTTTTTTTGTTTCTAATACTGTAAAAAAAAAAAAAAATGTTTAAAAATAGCGTGGTAGCGTTGATGTAATGCCTTCACTGAGGGCTTGTTTATTTGCCCAGAATGGTCAAAAGCATGAACCTTCACCAAAACAGTGCAAGCCTAAAGTTCCAGTGAACACGATGCAAATTAAAAAGCACTATAGCAAACCAAATTCACTGCCAGCAAAACTAGTGGTTAACAGCTTCTTACTCTTTGACGCATTCCCGTTGTAAAAATCACAGGTTTTTAGAATCATTGTTAACAAGGCTAATAACAGTTTGCTGGCCTTGGGTTAGATCGTTTTAAATTGGAATTTGGCATCAGGGCATGATTTGATTTCCCTCTTACAAGACTCCTTGTTAAAATGTTTTCTTTGGTTTTCAAGCGATAGCTGTTACCATGGCAACAGTAACTCCTAGTCGTTCAATTTTGATGACGACAATTATCTCGAAATGTACACGTAGTTAGGCACTTAGCAACAAAAAATTTACGATTTGAACTACTACACCAAGGCACCTTTTGGTTTTTGGCGAATAAGAAATACCGTAGAATTCCGAAAGTAACGGCCCTCGTTCCTTTCGGATTTAGAGGCCATAGGGGCCGCTACTTTTGGGTGGCCATTACTTGCGGTTAGTTGAAAAACGCTTGTAATTTATTAAAAGGGTCGATCCGTTTATGTATGTTATTAATTCCCAATATGAAACAGTAACAAAAAAGGCCCCAAATGTGCGTACTGTAAAGCGAAAGTAATGTTTGTATTATACTGCAACTAGTTACTGTATCATTTGACTCTGATGACACTTACAGCTTTTAAATGATAGTTTGCAGCAGGATTCATTTAAGCTTGAAATAACATCAAAGTGCTACGCTCAGGCTGTTCCATCCCATTACGATAGTAGAGTCTATCTAATGCAATGTTGATACAAATTGAATGGTAATTACGATCAAATATGGCACGAGCTTATGGGTGATTTTCACGGTAAACAAGAAAGAGTGGACCTTTTTGGTGTTCCAGTTACTCTTGTTAAGTTACGTTCTTTAAATAGAAGAAACGCTGTTGTCGCTATTGCGCATGAGCAGACCATTATTTGTTGGCAGTTAATTTTTAGGTCACGTGCTTTGCTGTCGGCCAATGAAAAGGAAGAAAAAATACATCGAATGATAATAAACTCATGAGTGGACACAAGCGTGGTTTACAAACGAGAATAGCAATGAAATAGACTAGATAAACAAAATAAAAATCATGTTCAGAGAAAAAGAACGCCTGAAACTTGACCGAGTTTCAGCCTTCTCATGCATCTAACAGCGCAGTTGGTTCTTTAGCCTAAAACCTACTGGAATGTCCTAAACAATTAATATTCTAACGGCTCAGCCCATAAAAATTGACCTTTTATTTACTTTGACACGCTCTTAAAGATCTTGTTTTAAGTTCGGCCACAAGTTGACGAGGTTGAGTTCAAATCCTGAAAGTTTCGTTGTAAAGTATCTGACTTGATTTTGAGGTAATCCGCGATGTTATTTAAAATGAAGGGCTTTGCGTAACCGTTCTATTGTAAAAGCTGTCACTTGCAAACAAAAGAAAAAAAAATTGATCATGGGTTGAAAAGGTGGTGTAGTGTGAGGGAAATCGAAGTATGCCTTCCGTGCGGATTTTGACTGAATTAAAAAGATCCATTCCAAGGGCAGAAAAACTGTTGCGAGGCTCTTTAATGCGCAGGATTTCACAGTTAACTGTATTTTCTTTTGTAAAATTATTGGCGGGACTACACTTGTGTCTGATGTTTTCATGGCATCTAGGGTGAATCCATGGCCTTGAAAGTGATGTGGCCTTATTACCTTACCCACCCCCCAAGCCAGCCTGTCTGTTTGTCTTAGTTACCCTTTAGTTGGACAACCATTTTTGGTTTTGGACATTCACTGTAAAGGCAGATTTACCCGACTAACAAGAGTTAATTATATTTTAGAAAAACACCTAAAATAAGCTGACATTGAACTGAAATTGTACATATACGGCCAAGAATATTGTAAATAAAACTAAAATCAGCTTCACAACAATCAGAAGGAAAACATTACTAACGGAGTTTTGTGGTATTTTCGTCTTTTCGCAGATGTGTCTTATCCTGCCCAGATCATAGAATGGATCCGTCGACTTTACAGAACCCGAGAAGGACGTGTAATGCCTGTTCCTTGGTGTGACGATTTCAGCTTTAATCTGAATGATATCTTTACCAGGTTAAAGATTGCTAACAAAGAGAAATCCCGAGGAACATTAACAGATGAAATCACCAACATTACAGGCATATTCAGAGCACATAAAGAATGTCAAAAGCCACGGACTGTCTTAATCGAAGGAGATCCTGGCATGGGAAAGACAACCTACTGTCAAAAGCTGGCGTACGACTGGGCTACTAAACAAGATGAGTGGGACGAATCGTTTCCTGAGATTGAGGTTCTGCTGCTTCTGAAATGTCATGACATCAAATCTGATATCTGGGAAGCCATTGATGACCAAATTCTTCCCGAAGACGTTGACGAAGAAGTTAAGAGAAGCTTCTTTAAATTCATCCGTGAAAATCAATCCAAGGTGTTGTTCCTACTGGATGGATTAGACGAAGCAGATTCTTGTAAACCAGATATGTACTTTAAGCTGGTCGAGGGTAGATTGCTTCCTGATTGTCATATTGTTCTTACATCTCGTCATGAGGCTGGAAGGAAAGTAAGGCGGTACTGTGACAATTTGTGGGAGATTGTGGGATTTACTAAGAGTGATGCAGAGTGCTTTATTCACAAGTTCTTTAAAAACATGGAACACTTACCTGCAAAGTTACTACAAGAACTTCGGAGTGATTGGCCTGAACATCCAGAACTAATCGAGTTGACAACGAATCCTCTGAACACAGCTTTACTTTGCATTCTTTGCGAGGATTACAAGGGTGTTTTGCCAAACAACAAAACGCAGTTATACATTGAGATTGTACGCTGTGTTTTGAAAAGATACGAAACAAAGCATGAATTGTCAAGTAACGGTGATGACTCAATTACAGTTTACAGGAAAGAACTGAAACAACTGGGACGTATGGCATTACGATCTCTTTGTAAGGGGGAGTTATATTTTGAAGAACAAGAAATTGGTTGCAACTCCTCTGTTTTTACCAAGTTTGGTTTTCTTTCGATTGAGACCGGTGGCCCAAAGACGAAACCCAGTCTTCGTTATAGGTTTTCTCACAAGACGTTTCAGGAGTTCTTTGCTGGTTTCTATCTTGCTTTTCTGATTGTTAACGAAGAAATTGACTGTGACTCAGTAGTGACCGGTGGGGACTTTAAGAGTGAACTGAAACAATTGTATTTGTTTATGAGTGGCATTGTAGCCTTACAGTGTGAAAAAACTGCAGTTTCTCTTGTGAAAAGTATAGCAGCCCATATAAATCTACGGAGCGATACAAGTAACAATGAATCTGTCATTTCTCTATGTGTTGAGTTTGCCTTTGACTGCATATTAGAATGCAAAACCAATAAGAAGAACCTCCAGTCCCATTTAATTGATGCTTTTGGACGGAGCCTTGATCTAAAAACATTAGAACTAATTCACCACAGTGATAACTATCCCTACCTTCTATCTGAAGTACTTAAGGTAAACACATGTTTGACAACTTTGTATTTCGGAGTGCTTGTAATTGGTGCTTCTGGTGCCGCTGCTATTTTTGAGGCCCTTAAAGTCAGCACGTGTTTGACTAATTTGAATTTGAGTTGGAACGCGATTGGTGATTCTGGTGCTGCTGCTATTTCCGAGGCTCTTAAAGTCAACACATGTTTGACTCATTTGAATTTGAGTCGGAACACGATTGGTGCTTCTGGCGCTGCTGCTATTTCTGAGGCCCTTAAAGTCAACACATGTTTGACTAATTTGAATTTGAGTTGGAACACGATTGGTGCTTCTGGTGCTGCTGCTATTTCCGAGGCTCTTAAAGTCAACACATGTTTGACTCATTTGAATTTGCATGGGAACACGATTGGTGCTTCTGGCGCTGCTGCTATTTCTGAGGCCCTTAAAGTCAACACATGTTTGACTCATTTGAATTTGAGTTGGACCAATATTGGTGCTTCTGATGCTGCTGCTATTTCCGAGGCTCTTAAAGTCAACACATGTTTGACTCATTTGAGTTTGATTGTGAACGAGATTGGTGCTTTTGGCGCTACTGCTATTTTTGAGGCTCTTAAAGTCAATACATGTTTGACTAATTTGAGTCTCAGAGAGAAGGCGATTGGTGCTTCTGATGCTGCTGCTATTCCCGTGGCTCTTAAAGTCAACACATGCATATGTTTGACTCATTTGAATTTGATTGTAAACGAGATTGGTGATTCTGGTGCTGCTGCTATTTCTGAGGCTCTTAAAGTCAACACATGTTTGACTAATTTGAGTCTCAGAGAGAACGCGATTGGTGCTTCTGGCGCTACTGCTATTTCCGAGGCTCTTAAAGTCAACACATGTTTGACTAATTTGAGTCTCAGAGAGAACGCGATTGGTGCTTCTGGCGCTACTGCTATTTCCGATGCCCTTAAAGTCAACACGTGTTTGACTAATTTGAGTCTCAGAGAGAACGCGATTGGTGCTTCTGGCGCTACTGCTATTTCCGAGGCCCTTAAAGTCAACACGTGTTTGACTAATTTGATTTTGGGTGGGAACAAGATTGGTGCTTCTGGTGCTGCTGCTATTTCTGAGGCTCTTAAAGTCAACACATGTTTGACTAATTTGAGTCTCAGAGAGAACGCGATTGGTGCTTCTGGCGCTACTGCTATTTTCGAGGCCCTTAAAGTCAACACGTGTTTGACTAATTTGATTTTGAGTGTGAGCAAGATTGGTGCTTCTGGTGCTGCTGCTATTTCAGAGGCTCTTAAAGTCAACACATGTTTGACTCATTTGAATTTGATTGTGAACGGGATTGGTGCTTCTGGCGCTGTTGCTTTTTCTGAGGTTCTTAAAGTCAACACATGTTTGACTCATTTGAATTTGAGTATGAACGACATTTGTCGTTAGTCTGGTGCTGCTGCTATTCCTGAGGCTCTTAAAGTCAACACCTGTTTGACTAATTTGGAGTTAAAGTGCGTATGAAGCGAAAATTGTCTTTAAGTAGTTATAAAATTTACCCTTTCAAACACGGGATTTCAAAGTTTGGGATTGCTGGGGTAAAAATTGACGATTTTCTGAGCGCTCAAAGTTGGGCTATTTTGCCTTCAAAAATGGTATTCGAATCGCGCGGCCAAAATGCCAGGTGACAATAACCGCTGACGTCACATTGGTGCCAAGAATTGCAATTCATCATGGCGGAATAGAAGAAAGGTAAGCGACAGCGAGGGCGATATTGCGTTGCTGGCGTCCGTAACAAAGAGAGTTGCCAGAATCGATCGTTCACAGAATCGCTAGACATGCTTTTCTCTTTCTACAATCCTTTTCGGCGGCAAGAACGGATTGAAAGTAAACAAACGTTTGGCAGCAACGTGACGTCACAACTTGGAATTCAGCATAAAACTCGACCCAGTCCTCTGACCATTTTTGAAAGCAAAATAGCCCAACTTTGAGCGTTTGTAAAATCTACAAGTTTTACCCCAGTACTCTAAAACTTCGGAATCGTATATGCTAAAGTACAAATTTTATAACTACACAAAAACAATTTTTGCTTCATAGGCACTTTAAATGATAACCAGATTGGTGCTACTGGTGCATCTTCCCTTTCTGAGGTCCTTAAAGTCAACAACGTTTTGACTAATTTGCAGTTGGGGAGCAACGGGATTGGTGATCCTGGTGCTGCTGCTATTTCTGAGGCTCTTAAAGTCAACACATGTTTAACTAATTTGGATTTGAGTGGGAACAAGATTGGTGCTTCTGGTGTTGCTGCTATTTCCGAGGCTCTTTAAGTCAACACATGTTTGACTAATATGAGTTTGGTTTTTAACAAGGTTGGTGACTCTGGTGCATCTTCCCTTTCTGAGTCTCTTAAGGTCAACAACGTTTTGACTAATTTGCAGTTGTGGAGCAACAGGATTGGTGATCCTGGTGCTGCTGCTATTTCTGAGGCTCTTAAAGTCAACACATTTTTGACTAATTCGGATTTACGTGGTAACCGGATTAGTCCTTCTGGTGCTGCTGCTATTTCTGAGGCTTGTAGGGCCAATACACTAATGGAAGTTTTTTTAAGATGATTATAATTTTAATTTTTATAAAGAAAATTCATTTGATTGTCTGTGAATTTAGTATTTGTGGTAATTGCCAACTATGTACAGTTTAATTAATGTAACTGTTCTGGAGAAAGTAACAATCAAAACTATTGAACTTCGACAGGACCCATGAAACTAGAAAGAGTGGGTCGTCTCTGTTTGCATCCCGATCCCACACCTTAAAGATGGTGTCTTTCAACCTAAAAACCGAGAAAAGGATTCAAATATTTCTGTTCTTGTTTATTGCGGCTTTCTGTTGATTGAATGTTAACGTCATTTGTTACATTTTAAACCCATTAAATTTTGTCTCTGAGATTCATTAATTGGCGGGTTTTTATTGTGTAACCCTCTTACCCTGGAGCAAAGTGGATCCTTGTTGAGTACAATTGTTGTAACCGTTTCTGTTAGCTTTAGTTTACATTTTATATTAATTTTCCAAGTACAAGCGATTACTTCAAAACAAGAATATATAGCATTTACTTTGCAATTATCAATACTACAGAAGAATACTAGTGTCTAGTGTATTAAAGTGCTGTATTCTGTAAACTGTTCCAATACTACCTTAAACAAAGAAATAATGTGCTAACGTTTTTTTTTCTCATGAGAAATAAACATTAAACAATCATGACCTCAGCACTTTATTATGGGAAACAAGGGAATGGAACTGGGGGATGTTATTTCTCGCTATTTTTTTTTCTGCTGCACAAATCAAATACCCTTTCTCTACATTTGTGATTTGTAACTCAGTTACTGGAACTCCGAACGCTGTGTAGAAGGCCGTTGGTTCGACTCCTGTTGCCGAACTAAAATATTTCCCTTAGTCCCAAGCTCGTTAAAAATTGAATTCAGAGTACTTGCTACTTTCATAAGTTGCCCAAACATTGTCATCTTTGTCTTTATCTGGTCTTCAAAAAAAAAGTACTGTTTCGACTCAAAAAATCGCTTCATTAGCGGAAATATGCTTATCCCTGTTAAAGGAACAATTTCAAGGCAAGGTGATTACATGTGAAATTACAAAATACCTATGGCACCGTTTGGCGAGCGCAATTTGTCACCCAGTGGGTGACCATGATATCAAAAAGTAATTAAATGGTATTTTCTTGAAAGAAGGAAATAATTTCACTTGTGTTTGTCGAAATAATAATAATTTGTCGAGCCTTTTAAAGCGCATGAAATCAGATTATTTCCTAATTTCACTAGTCACCATTTGATTAACCATGCTAATTAAGGCCGGAAGGGGTGATTTAGCTTGTTCCTTTAAGTGTCTCTTATATCACCAAATGAAGACTTTCTTAAAACACGACCCGATATGAATCTCTTTCTTCAGCAGTAATGGTTGACGTAGCTTATGGCAGGTGTTCTTGTCACTAGGTACACAAATCATATTCTTCGGCAGAGACTTTTGCATTCCCCAAACAATTGTAGCTGATGCTTTGTGTCATAAAACTATCAGTAAGACCCTGTTTACATGGAGCGTGCCGGTGACCCGGGTTATCGTCCCAGTGAGCCAAGACAGCCCGCTTTTACACGTGAAATTTTTGCCTTGCCCACCCGGGCTATGTCAATCACAGTCATCGAAAAGTTCTGAAGTTTAAAACACGGCTGGACGCTTTCTGGCACAGCTACATCCCTCCAAGTTTTTTTCTTAAAATCCTTTTCCTAGTGCCAAAAGTTTCTAATTGATGAATTTTCCAGAAGCGATGTTTTATGAAAATCATTTGACATCGGATTTCCCTACAAACACTGTTATTTCAAGACTGTTTGCTTACTCGTTAAAATGGCGTCGAAAACCGTGATAAGGCCTATTTACAGCTTAGCAATTTCATGCTAATTCATCAGGGGATTCCTTAGCAGGGTTGTAACATGTACAAAAATAGTTTTATAATTAATGTTTTCCATTATCGGACATTAGGATTCTAGTTACAGTAATACGCTCAATCTACTAAGTACGAATATTTACAGAATGTTCAGATACGCATTCAGTGTCAACAACATGTAAAATTCAAAATGCCGCCTCCAACTTGTCTCATTTTTTTAATTACTTTTATTAGAATCCCAAAACTCAGTCAAACTGATTTCACGAACGTGTTCCTGATAATATGCTTTGCTGAAATTTAGCAACAATGGTTTTATTTTGACAACTTGGGCTAAGTAAACGTGTAGTCCAAAAAGCTTAAATTCTTTAGATCAATACATACAGAATATTATATTTTTATCGCGTCGTATACTACTTCTCTATGTTGGATGCATATCACGGTTCAAGCAAAGTTCAAGTGAAAAAATTCGACACTAAATACTGGACTGATGAAGTAACATTCAGGTTTCTTCTCTACTCTGGAGAGCATCAAGTTCTCTGGCATTTTCTTGATTTGTCCTTTCACCATTTCCTTGAGGAGAGGACTGGCCATACGATATCCATGAAATTAACGCACCAATAACATATAACAGAACAGTTTTCATGACTTCATCTGCAGTCTCTCTTCCATAGAATGACCGCCCAGCTAACACTGCTGATACAACAAGCGAACAAACACCAAAAAAGCTAACTACCCACGTTACAAACTGCTTAATGTCACAGCATTCACCTGTTTCGAAGATCTTATAAAGTGCATATGCCAAGGCAACACACAAAAAGCTGACGATCAGTAACACAGCTAAGCCCCATGTTGGGTTTATCATAATGCCGATTACTAGCCAACAGAAATGGTAAACGGTCAGGTTTGCAATTATTTTTATGAGCACGTTTATGAGACTGTCGCATATACAACAGCCGGGGGATTTGAAGCAAAAAATTGACACCAGTATTTCAAAGAGAGAGAGTCCAAGAATTATATATATGTCAAATGGAGCATTCCCGTATGCTGAACGTACCACGACAAAAAGTAAAATTCCGCTCTCTAAAAAAAACAAGATAAAACAGAAGCAAATTATAGAGCTCGCCAAAGGATTTTGTCGACTACACCAGCAAAATAGAGAAACTCTCGAGTCCTCAGAACGGAATTTTTTCAACACATCCTGTACAACGAGGGCTAAATAGGGGCCGGCTGGAAGAACAAAAATAAAAGAACACCATAGCATCGCTTTAATAATATACAGACTGCGTCCTGTAGCTGTTATGTCTGGTTTGTGTCCTTGTATAACACACTCTGCAGTGTTCAGTCTTGGATCCCGTATTCCAGGGTTCACCGCAAGATCTTGAAGCTGTAAAGAAATTTTAAAGTATAAGCTTCGTATAAAACGCTCCTCTGGGTATGTGGACGTTGTTTCTGTCCTTTAACTGAATTACTTAATTTGTTCAATACATTCTTGAGAAAATTAAAGTAATGTGTATCTCCGGGAGCTATATATAAGCAGGGATGGAGACCGTAAGCGTGGTGTCCACGCAACCCCCTGTGTTGTCCAAAAAAAATCTATTTTTTAGAAAAAATTGTGCCACCATAAACCTGCGCGGATGCATGCAAATTTGCGTGGGGCTATTACCTTATATGGAAAATGGAAGAGAAAGTCCACTTCGGTTAAATACTTTGAATGTCAAAATAACATTTCACTCTGTACATGTTTAAGTTCCCTCTTTTTAACCGGACTAAACTACAGCTGTAAACTAAAGGGGACAACTGCAGGAAATTCTCTTGGCTGAGTAGAAAACATTTAACCTTACAGTACAAATATGAAAATATTCTCTCCAATGCTGATATATATAAACTTAAATTTTATTTGAGAAGTCAGTTTCAACCATTTATTTCAAATTGGTGGTAAGTCCTTGAGGACACGAGTTAAGTCCATCGTCTCAAGTGTTTTCTACGTGCTCACTGGCATGAATATTCGGAGCTTCCTCTAAGTTTGGACGCCATTTTGAACAGGTAGAAAAAGAAAATCCAATTTGTCCACGCGCGATCCTATCTCGTCCCCAGAACTCGCGCGCGTTGGTGCTGGCCAAAAGGAATGTAGCCTCTGGGAACGAGATTGACCATTTACACACATGCGCGCTCGCGGGTATGGCGCAATATTTTTCTAAAAATAGATTTTTTGGTACAACACATGGAAATGGCAGCTCGTTACGGTCTCCATCTCTGATTATGGCTCCTGGTGACACTTAGGGAACCGGATACTGTTCCACCCAAAACAAAAGAGTTCATACAGAGAACATGACATGACAAAGAACAAAGAACTAATTATTAACACGGAAACGCGCGTGTGGTCGCCTCCTCTACCACGCGATACATTTCCCCGCGTGTGGCGATGCTCGTGCCTAACCTACTTCTCAGTGTTTGGATATCTGATAACACCTTCTCTTGTTTGATATATTACTTCTGCATCCAATTTGATAGACACGACAGCGCTCTGGTCATGTTTTGTGTGCAAGCAGTTGACAGCCGTGCTGATTGTATCAGATATAATCCATGATTAAAAACTGTTTCATTGTATAATGCAATTCCACGTATTTGATTGACTTAGTGGCCATTGCATGTATTGTTTATGAGTCATTATACCATTCCCGAGTAAAAGCGATCAAGAAAAAGAACGTGTTAAAGCTACTTACCGGTACTTCATATTATTAATATAGTTCTATTTTCCAGATTTGGTGCAAGCCCCCCCACCTTACCTCTTTCCACAAATTCAACAGTACAGTTACAGTTAATCCACGTCACGCGTGACCAGTTTTTGTCCGAGGATGAAATAAACATTCGAATTCCTCTTTGTAATGTATATAGCATTTGAATGGAATGTTGAACATTTCTCTGGAAATCTTTCCAAAAAAAAAAAAAAACGCATTAACTGAAAACAAAAAAGGTTCAAAATACTTGGGAAACAATTGTTAGTCTTGAAATACTTATTGCTGTCAGTAATGTAAAGAAAAATTCATAGCTTTATACCGTCAATATTAAAACTAGGGAAATTTCTACGGAAACTCCCAACTCTTGGCACCTGGCGATGTTCAAAACTGACATCTAAATTTCAAACCTCGTTCAATTTCAAAAATACCCGTAACGCGTGGCGTGGATTGACTGTAATATTTTAAACAGACTTGAGTGCAGTTAAGTTTCAATTAAAAATAAATCAGCTCGACAATACAATGGAAGGTTAGCTGGATAATATAAAATTCGTTACAAAAACAATTATTAACACTTACCGCAGCTAGTACATCTCGCATGAGGTCCCTTTGTTCCTTTACTGATGAAAAATTCTGGCAAAATTGTGGGATGCATATCTTTAGTTCTTGTGTGCGGGATGTGACAAGAATTGAGCCAAGCGACAAGACTTGTAGGACTTCTAACGGGAAAGCAACATACAGACAATTCACGCTCCAAGTGTAATTTGCAACAAACGTATCATTGGGGCCATAGATTTGTACTTTGACGACAAGAGATGACGGCATCATTGCTGGATACAGAGCGGATTCGATGTTAAAACTGTTCTTCTCTGTTGTGAGAGACTTGTAAATATCAGCGTAGCTGTCAATACAGTAAGTGAACTTGGTACAATTCATGATGATATCCGCATGGGTCTGTTGAACAAAATCGATCAACGCAATCTCCATACAAATAAGGATGAACTTCTGAAGGGAAGTGCGTACCATTCTTTATGTCAGTATCCCGAGTGATTTAATTCAGCTTTTAAAATACCCTGCAAATTCAAACAACCACGCCATTAACAAATTTCAGCAAGTTCGCTTAACCTTTCAAAGACGTATCCGGACAAAATATCTTACCAATATAATGGACACCGGCTGCAAGGGCTGTACCCTCTGCTCCACGTAATGTTTTTTCTTCAACTACAAGTTTTAGATTTTATCGTAGATAAAGACTAGATTTTAGATTTGAAACTTTATTTTTGTAACTGACATTTACGCACACTTATATAGTACAACCAGTATAACTACTATCATTATTATTAGTTAAGTCATTCGTTCGTTCGTGCGTTCGTTAATTCATTCATTTATTCATGTAAGTCTTAAAAGTGAGTAGTTATGGTCTTCGTACTTTCCAACTAATTTGCGTACGAGCAACTGCCTGATACATTCAGTGGCTAAAAAAATGTTTTAAATCACTCATTCACGATACTGGAGCTCGAACCATTACTTAATTTTGCAGGTCCAGACCAGACGCCCTTACTATCATAGTTGGCAGTGTATTTTAGTGAAACATAGATTCAGAGAAACATCCAGAAGTGGAGATATGCTGTTGGTGATTCTTACAAATTATTTCCCACTATCCAGGATGTAGAGTGAAGTGTGGGGTTGGGGAGGGGGGGGGGGGGGATGGGTCAGGCAGGTGATGTTACAATTACAACAAAAAACTGGTGTGTAGTGTTAAGATTTTACTTTTTTGGTATTGTCCTGGAAACGGGATACCAGCATTATCCGTAGTAGTTTCATGCTGCAAGCCAAAAAAAGAGGAAAAACCGAAAAAAACAACAACAACAAAAAAAAAAAAAACAAAGACAAACGCTCGGACGATGAGCCCCAACCGTATAAGTTTAAGCTTAATACCAGAATTGTGACTTAAATAATGAAAAGATACTTCCGAAATATATTGCTTACAAAGAATGTGCCCCCGCTTGTGTTTAGGTCGATATTTTTTGGACGCGCTTGCTTAGTCAGAGCCCAGGGGAGTCAGAGTAGTTCAACCGGAAAGCTATCAAGTGGAATATCCACTAGATTTGGACATCATTTGTTCAAACTTAGTTCCTAACATGCTTACCTTTTATGGGAACAGGGACAAGGAAAAAAAAAACAGGAAGACATCTCAGATTACAACACCGTTACATGATTGACGACGTCGATTGCCTGTATTAGTTTGCTATTTGGAAATTATTGATTAAAGATTAAGACTAAAGACAAAGGCGATTTATGCAGAAGGCATTTGATGACGAAGAATCATGTTTGTGTTTTGCCACCTCAGTCAACAAGATTTTTGTCGGTATACCGGATATTTCTGATGTTTCTCAACACTCTCATTCGTTTGGACAAAGAAAAGGTAATTAAAGTAAATTTTTAGCTTGCTATTGTGGTTTGTCTGCATATGAGTCAGACAACAATCGCTTGTTCAAAAAGAATAAGCGAAATAATTTTGTCTGTCAGAAGCCTTGTATACAGCGAAAGCAAGTAGTTAAATTGTCAAAGATAGACGAGACTTACAGTAAATCGCGTCCATGTTCGAATAGACTTTAACCTTGTCGAATACAACTCAGAGGCAGGGTTGCAGACTTCCAAAATAACGAATCGTGGGAATCGCGTGACTTTTTCAAGAATCGTGAGACGTGCTCCAAATATGGTGGTCACGCAGGTCACGGAAATGATTCCAGGAATCCCCGGATCTTGTGCCGCCAGCGCCCACCATTTTGCTTCGTTCTTCCGCTCTTCGATTTGTAGTTTGCTGGTAAATCCTGTTTCGCGTTGATGATAACTTGATCGAATGTGAAAGAACTGGGAAAAGCTTCGCTAAAACTCGGCAGGGTTGAAGAGTAATGAATTGAACTCATGTATTTCCACTGAGGTCTCAGGTAATGTTCATTTCCTTGTTATGGCGTCGTGATCTTTAGTTTCCCCTGGAAAGATTTCCACACAGCTTCGTCATTACTCACGCACATCACATTCACTCTATTGAGTCTATTCCGTTTAATTACCACTCATAATACAACCAAACAACAGCTGCCACGAATACAGTTTAATTTAGTTACAAATGGGAATAAGATTTTATAAAAGGAATTTCCCGGCTGCAATGTTTGAGGTAGAAATTTATAGATAAGCTTTAGGCTTGTATAGTTAATCGACACTGCACCTCAATGACAGTACAAAACTGAATTTCTAAGGGCTTACAAATAATGCTAATAAAAGTAATTAAGGTATTGAAGTAAATGATTGAGTAATGTACAGTTTCCAGCACCTTATGTGAGTAATATTGGCTTACAATTGAAGTGTAAACAAACTCAATGTGGTAACTCAAGTGAATGTAATTTTGATCAAAGATGTGAGTTTTTTGGCAGATTACTTCAATCTGAAGTGGAGAGCTTGAATAAAATAATCATGTAATCAACTAAAATGTAACATCTTGCATGGCCACTCAAGGTGCAGAGGACAAGAAAGGTCTTAAATGATATATTCTTGGAAACCCCATGGAATTCATTGAATAGAACAAGGTCCATAATTTGCTGACAAAACAACAACACAAACAAAGCTTTGAAAAAAGCACTGAATGTTATGACAACATCAAGCCTGGGGAGGGGGGGGTACTCCCATAGGGTATGGTTTTCAACAAGTTATGAAATAGGGTATAGAAATCAGAGAGTTTTGGTCTAATTAGTTGCTTGAAGAAATTGGTCTGTGGAAGTTTCCCCATAAATCACATTTAAAAATCTGTACGGCAAACAGTATGATGTCTAGGAAAGGGTAGGGAGTTTCGGTGTTTACTCTAGAATAGTAGGGTTGCGAAATGGGTTGTTCCAGAAAAAATCCCCACCTCCCCGACAATGGGATTCTAGAAATTCTCATGGGAGGGGGGATCAAAGACTCTGGAAATCCAGGTGGGAGGGGGGGTTGAACTCAAGAAAGTCTTCTGCAGGGGTCATTTCGACCGATAGTTTACGTGATTCGAACGTTTAGTTCGGTGACACTTCAGCACTCTCAGACCCTGAAAATAGTAGAAATATTTTGTTCACATATTTCTCACCTAAAATAAACAATAATCTAAGTTAAACGCGAATAACAAGATACTAAAGAACGAGCCGTCGCAACATTGTTGCAACAAAAAGTTTGAAACGCCCGACACATTTCTACTCGTACCAGACCCAGCGCACCACCGTTGTGTAAGTTTACGTTCTCAGTTGTTTGGTCCGCCATTGCATTCTTAGTGTGGATTCCACTGCGTCAGGCAGAAGAATTTTTTACTTGTGCAATCAAGGATGCAGAGCTATTAGCTGAAGAAGATAATTCAAAAGAATTTTGGTCCAAACATTCCCTCTTTGTCGAAAAAACTCGAGAGGAACTTGTAGCCATCTGTACCTCGAAAAAACTTTTGGAAACGTAAGTTGTTGCGAAAGCAACAGAAGGAGGAAGTTCTTGGACGGGTTCCTGCAACATATACAGTGGTAACCTCTCTGAAGTCCCATCGTCAGTAGCACAGTTGAACAAGCAGCCAGTATGTTTTCTGCGTGCAGTTTTAATTTTCCATGGGTATTGTCCATACACAAAGGATGAACTCGATCGCTTTTTCGCATTGTTGCTCCTTCCTTTTTTTTAGTTCCACGCGATAGAGTTTTTAATATTAGCCGAAGCTTTAGAAATTAAAAAAGAACATCTTCTAGACGTGATTGTGCGTATTTTCTATTGAAAATAAATTTAATTTAAGCCTAATATTTTTTTTTCCCCGGAAATCCAGGCAGGAAGGGGGTGGGGGAGGTCATTTGTTTTGGAAATCCAGACAGGAGGGGGGATTTTGTGCTTCAGGAAATCCAGGTGAGGGGGGGGGGGGGTAAAAAAATGACCCCATCCATCGGAGGGGGGGGGGGGTGTGGATTTTTTCTGGAATAAGCCATGGTCTAGTATAGGTTAAGGTTCTCAGAGTCCCAACAGCACATCCCAGCTAGAAATTATGGGAGTACCCCCCCCCCCCCCCCCCCATCAAGCCACTCTTACTCATGCTGTTCATAGGCAAAAGCAGTCAACATTAAATTTTGTGTTTAACAGTCTGTTACACTCTGAAATCATAATGTTTTTTTATATGGTTACACACTCATGGGCTGTTGGTGGCAAACTGTTCTATTGTTAGATGTCATGTGAATATGAATTAGCCAATGAGTGTGTGTGCGAACAGGAAAAGCTTCAGCTACCGTCAACTTGTAAAAATCAAAGATTAGGGAGTGAGTTTTATGATCTTAATCCCAGACTCTCTCTACTTGCCAAGTTGCTGATGATGTCACCTGCCCCTACAAAACATACTGGGGATGCCAAATATACATCCCAAGTTCCATTCTTTCATTTGTTGATTGATTGATTGACTGTATATGAACCAGACAATCTCAACAACAATCTGTACAACAATATGTGATGTCATCTGTGTTCAGTACTGTTAACATAATCGAGAGATGGTAGAATAATGTGACTAACATCATCTGTTGCCATCCTCCAGTGATGGAAGATGTCCAAAAAGCAAGGAAAGTCAATCTGGGATGAAATTAAGGACAGTGCTAAGAAACCATTCCTAGCAAAGAAAAAGAAAGCTAAAAAGGCTGGTAAGAATGATCAAAACTACAATCTTATGTTAGTTACAGAGCATGAACATCAGTGATCTCTGAAAAGATCAACTATGTGGGTGGACATAAAAGATGTCACGTACCATTATAAATTATTTATTATGATTAATTAATTGGACCTCTATTGATATCCGTTTTTATTATATATATGAAATACTGAAGGAGTACATAACCCTCTTTAAATAGAGATCTATCTATCAACATTAAATGTTGATAGATTTTATTGTCAATAAATTTTGTTGTAGAATTTGCACTCAAGCTCCTATGAAAATGAAGTTGTAAAAATATCCTTTATTACATGAAGCTAATTCGTGGATCAGTAGTTTAGTGCTGACTGTTTCTCTTTCTATTCTTGATTCTTCAAGCTCCTGAGCACAGAAGGGAAGCCAGTGGCGCTAGTGGTGGTGTCGCATGTGAAGGTCCAAGCACAAGCAAGCAAGGTCATCATGACCTACAAGGTAATGAAAATGTTAATGGTCTGCATTCATGAGTGCTAAATAAGGAAAAGCGAATTCGAGCGAAAAATATATTTATATATATGTATGTATGTGTGTTTGTATATATATTTCGTTGAAGGTGTCCGCACTGCTGCCTAGCAACAGTAAAAAACTAAGTATGAATGACGTCAGACTGTCTGGCGTCGTCTGGAGCAAAATTTGCATACATCGGGAAAGTTTTCGTGCCGAATCAAATATGAATTGCAATGTTCATCAATATTCACTGGATACAGAACTATCTCTCCAGACTCTTTTCCCTTTTTTCCAGAATCTTTTTTGTGAAAGATTGCATTAAAGAAATTACATGTTTTGTGGCCGCGGTAAAATAATTTTCCGTGGGAAATAAATTCATCGAACACTGACGACAGCGCTGCACGCCAGTTGTACATTTCGTCGCCTCAGAAATAGATTTTCAACCGCAAACTAGCCTGCGGAACTACGAAAACACCATGCTCACCAAAATAGTTGCTATGTTCAGAAACCTTTTACTCTACTCATTTGATGCTACAATAAAAAGTAAAGAGGGCTTTCCACCCAGCCCCAGCTTCGCGAGGTTTTGCGAGTCACGTATTTCTAGTTTATTAATAGGTCGATCCGTTTATGCATGTTATTAATTTCCAACATGAACAAAGCAAACAGTAAGAAAAATAGGCCCCAAATGTTCGTACTATACAGTCGAACCTGTATATAACGGCCACCCTCGGGACTTGAGGAACTGGCCGCTTAATACAGGTGGCCGCTTAATACAGGATCACTAAAAATACTCACTGGGCGTTGTCTAATGTCAAATTTAATGGTGTATCATACAAAAACATTTCATGCAAGGAAACAATAGGACAATCAACACTCTTTCAAGAGATCAATACGTTAAACAAAGTTCAGTGCCAACTTGTAACTTAATGGTATAATATACGTAACATTGTGTAAAAGCACTGTGCAATAAATTGTCTTCTACTCTTGTACGGTGTACAGTACTGTATTTCTAACTCACTTACTTACGTGACTTGCAGCTCACAACAAAATATTTCATTCCGTCATTTCATAGTTGTTACGATCGAAGTGGAGTTATAACGATAATGTTGCTAATTAAAAGTAACACAATGTATAATAAAATTCCTCAAGTTAAAATAGGAATAGGGTAACAATTACAGCGACTTAAACAAGTGGGACACGTGCGTTTGGCGCCTCGGAATTTGAAACTTTTGTTTGTAGAGCAAGTCGTTGACTGTCGACACTGCCAGCGACAATTCCTGTTATCCATGGTACTGTGCATATGACTTAGTTTCAAGGGCGGCCGCTTAATACAGGTAAAAATAACAAAGAAAGACAAACATGGGACTGCTACAGGGTGGCCGCGGCCGCTTAATAGAGGTGGCCGCCTAATACAGGTAACAAATACAGCGTTTGTATGCGCGAAAAATCGGGACTTTAAAAACTGGCCGCTTAATAGAGGGTGGCCGCTTAATACAGGGCCGTTATATACAGGTTCGACTGTATAGCGAAAATAATATTTGTATTATACTGCAACTAATTACTGTATTATTTGACTCTGTTGACACATGCAACTTTTAAATGATAGTTTCCAGAGTTAAGCTTGAAATAACACCACAAATGACTCTCTACGTGAAGGCTGTTCCATCCCATTACGATGGTAGAGTCTTTCTAATGAAATGTTGATACAAATTAAACGGTAATTACGATCAAATATGGCACGAGCTTATGGGTGATTTTCACTGGAAGTAAGAAAGATGAGACCTTCTTGGTGTTCCAGTTACTCATGTTAAGTTACGTACTTTAAATAGAAGAAACACTGTTGTTGGTATTGCGCATGAGATGACCATTATCTGTAGGCAGTTATTTCAGGTCACGTAGTCTGCTGTCGGCCAATGAAAAGAAAGAAAAATGCATCGAATAATAATAAACTAATGAGTGGACACAAGCGTGGTTTACAAAGAATGTTCATCGCACGAGAATAGCAATGAAATAGACTAGATAAACAAAGTAAAAATCATGTTCAGAGAAAGAGAACGACTGAAACTTGGCCGAGTTTCAGCCTTCTCATCTAACAGCACAGATGGTTCTTAAGCCTAAAACGTACTGGAATGTCCGAAGGAATTAATATTCTAACGACTCAGAGTTTAAAAGAGTTAAAAATATAAAATCAGCCCATATGCATAAAAATTGATCCTTTATTTGTTTAAAAACGCTCTTAAAGATCTTGTTTTAGTTCGGCCACAAGTTGACTAAATTCGAAGCAAAAGTTCACAAAATTTTATGATAATTAAGATCACATTTCTAAACCTCCTTTACGGTAGTGATTTGCTTTGTTTTGACTTGATGAATTATTAATGAGTTTGAGACTGTAAAGGCAGATTTACCCGACTAACAAGAGTAAATTATATTAAAAAAAAACCCAGAAAAATGCCTAAAATAAGCTGGCATTGAACTCAAATTGTAGATATAAGGTCAAAGATTTAGTAAATAAAACAAAAATCAGCATTACTAACAGACTTTTGTGGTATCTTCGTCTTTTCGCAGATGTGTCTTATCCTGCCCAGATCATAGAATGGATCCGTCGACTTTACAGAACCCGTGAAGGATGTGTTGTGCCTGTTCCGTGGTGTGAAAATTTCAGCTTTAATCTGAATGATATCTTTACCAGGTTAAAGATTGTTAGCAAAGAAAAAACCCGAGGAACATTAACAGATGAAATCACCAACCTTACAGGCATATTCAGAGCACATAAAGACTGTCAAAAGCCCCGGACTGTCTTAATCGAAGGCGACCCTGGCATGGGAAAGACAACCTACTGTCAAAAGCTGGCGTACGACTGGGCTACTAAACCAGAAGAGTGGGACGAATCGTTTCCTGAGATTGAGGTTCTGCTGCTTCTGAGATGTCATGACATCAAATCTGATATCTGGGAAGCCATTGATGACCAACTTCTTCCTAAAGATGTTGACAAAAAAGCTAAGGAAAACTTCTTTGAATTCATCCGTAACAATCAGTCCAAGGTCCTGTTTGTGCTTGATGGATTAGACGAAACGGATTCCAGTAAATTAGAAATGTACTTTAACCTTGTCGAGGGTAGAGTGCTTCCTGATTGTCATATTGTTCTTACATCTCGTCATGAGAAAGGAGGAAAAGTAAGGCGATACTGTGACAATTTGTGGGAGATTGTGGGATTTACTTCAAGAGACGCAGAGAACTTCATCTACAAGTACTTTAAAGACATGAAACATTTTGCTGTAAAGCTGATAGAAACGATGTATGATGATTGCCATAATTCTGCAGACTTACTCGAATTGAGATCTAATCCTTTGCACCTAACTTTGCTTTGTATACTTTGCGAGGATTTCGAGGGTGTTTTCCCAACGAAGCGAACTCAGCTATTTATGGAAATTGTACGTTGTATTTTGAGAAGATATGAGAAAAACAACAAACCGAGCTGCAGTGAAGACCCACTTGCAGTATACAAGGAAGAACTGATGGATTTGGGGCGTGTTGCGTTACAATCGCTACATGAGGGAGAGTTCTGTTTCGAAGAATCCAAATTACGTAGCACCTCTACTGTCCTGATCAAGTCTGGCCTTCTGTCAATCCAGACTGGTGGCACAAGAAGGAAGCCTTGCTTGCGTTGTGGATTCCTTCACAGAAGCTTCCAAGAATTCTTTGCCGGTTTCTATCTGGCTTTTCAAATTGCTGACGGAAAAATTGATTGTGACTCTGTAGTGAATGACGAAAGAAACGGAAGTGAACTGAATCAAGTGTTTTTGTTTATGAGTGGTATTGTAGCCCTACAGTGCGAGGAAACTGCGGTTTCTTTTGTAAAAAGTCTTACAGCGCGTGCAAATTTGCTAGACCGTACTCCTAACCATGAATTCGCAACGAGAAGTGGCCTTGTGTTTGCGTTTGATTTTATATTGGAATGCATGTCACACAATGAGAGCATTCAGTCAGAATTGATTCATACCTTAGGACTTACACTTGAACTGAAAACATTAGCAGTACATTTCAGCTATCGTATGTACTTTGACATTCTATTCGAGGCCCTTAAATGCAACACATGCCTGAAGCGTTTGGAAATTAGTGAGAACGAGATTGGTGATTCTGGTGCTGCTGCTATTTCTGAGGCTCTTAAAGTCAACACATGTTTGACTAATTTGAATTTGAGTTGGAACAAGATTGGTACTTCTGGTGCTGCTGCTATTTCTGAGGCTCTTAACGTCAACACATGTTTGACTGATTTGAATTTAAGTAGTAAGGGGATTGGTCGTTCTGTTGCTGCTGCTATTTTTGAGGCTTGTAGGTGCCAATCAGCAATCAAAGTTTTTTGATGGTGATTGTGATTTTGATTTTTATAAAGAAAATTCATTTGATTGACTGTGAATTTAGCATTTGTGGTAATTGCTGACTATATACAGTTTAATAATGTAACTGTTCTGGAGAAAATAACAATCAAAACTATTGTACTTCAACAGGACCCATGAAACTAAAAAAAGTTGGTCCTCTTTGTTTGCATCCCCATCGCACACCTTAAAGATGGTGTCTTTTTTGGATAGTCACAATTTCATCAACATAAAAACCGAGAATAGGATTCAAACCTTTCTGATCTCGTTTATTGCGGCTTTCTGTTGATTGAATGGAACGTCCTTTGTTACAATTTAAACCCATTAAATTTTGTCTCTGAGATTCATTAATTGGCGGGTTTTTACTGTGTAACCCACCTACCCCTAAGCAAAGTGGATCCTCGTTGAGTACAATTGTAACCGTTTCTGTTAGCTTTAGTTTACATTTTATATTAAGTTTTAGCATTAGTGATTGTAAGCCGTGTACAAGCGATTGCTACAAAACAAGAATATATAGCATTTACTGTGAAATTGTCAATACTACAGAAGAATACCAGTGTCTGGTTTATTAAAGTGCTGTATTCTGTAAACCGTTCTTATACTACCTTAAACGAAGAAATAATGTGCTAACTTTTATTTTTATTCTCATGGTAAATAAACGTTACATGTAAACAATCATGAACTCAGCACTTTATTCTGGGAAACAAGGGAATGGAACTGGGGGATGTTATTTCTCGCAATTTTTTTCTGCTGCACAGATCAAACATCTTTTGTCTACATTCATGGTTCGACTCTTGTTGCTGGACTGAGATGCACATGGCACATTTGGTCCCAAGTTTGTTAAAAACTGAACACAGTGTACTTGCCATTTTCATCACTTGCCAAAACATTGTCATCTTTCTCTTTATCTAGATCTTCAAGCAATCGTGTGCGCAGTGACGCGCGGCGAGGCACCACTATCGTCTGTTAAAGGGGGACAAGAACATAGCTTTCTAAACATCTACATCGAATTTACAGTGCCAGATACATCCATGCGAAGTCAATGCGAGTTAAAACGCGCCTTTTAACATGTTAATATAACAATAAAAAAAATGAAAAATAATTTGAGCAAAATGCTCCCCCGTCTCTGCTCCCCCTACCCCCCTCATTGGGGTAGAGTTACTGGGCGCAGAGTCTCTGCAGAGTCCCACCCTCACCGGTCCACCCGCCGAGGGAGCTCCGAAAACCTGATGATGCTGAAAACATTATATAAGACGCGACAGCGTCTTTTGCTCTCATATGGGACACATTTTCTTAGATGTGCACGAGGCGCAGCCTCATTTTGGTGCGAAACTTGTTTTCGTCCTATAATGTCATAAAATTACTGTTTTTATTCACAACTCTGGCAGAAGTCTTGAACTCGTGGATTTCTTTACATCTTTTAGGTTGATGTCGATTACATCAACGATTTTCTTTAAAATGTTCGTCTTAAGGGGGCAATTCACCTAAACGCCATTTTTCTGCCACTTGGCATGGCTTTAATGACAATTTCACATTCACGTTTCAAGCAATCCAAAAACCCTATCATTATCCCGTGAATCTGTGTTGTGGGGTATTTTGTAAATT
Source organism: Pavona decussata (assembly GCF_977016875.1). Taxonomy (NCBI): domain Eukaryota; kingdom Metazoa; phylum Cnidaria; class Anthozoa; order Scleractinia; family Agariciidae; genus Pavona; species Pavona decussata. The sequence continues at coordinate 802,421 of NW_028145427.1, read as the reverse complement.
TTTGGGTGATTTTTGGATATATTTGGGAGGAGTAGTTTTTTTTAGAAGGTTAAATTAAGAGAAATAAGAAATATTGAAGATTTAGTGAAGTTTTAAAATTAGAATTTGTATTTAGTAATTAATAGACAGATACCAAGTTAGTCCACTAACAACCCGGGGTGCTCTTGCGTGGGTATCAACTGTCTGTTGGTGTTCCAAAAATCATTTTCTTTCTTCTATCCCTTCTTAAAACCTCTTTAAATTTCATTCAAATTTAGGTAAATTGCCCCCTTAATTGCTCGCAAAAATCTGATGTTCTGACGACAAACAGTCATGCGCTAGTTTTATGAACGTGTTGAAACCAAGAAAAATTGTCAGATCGACAGTCCGGAGACAGAAACACTCTCAGGATTGGATTTAAATATTTTCTTCTGTAAACATGTAAAGCAAATGAGTGAATTTGAGTTTACAGCTTAGCAATTTCCGGTGAAGTTGAATTAAAAGAAAAAAAAAAACTGTAGAAACTGAACACAGCACAAATCATGCAAAAACGTTACCTGCATGTTTGTCATTAAATACCGATCGGGAAAGGTGTGTGTGTGTGTGTGTGGGGGGGGGGGGGGGTAGGTCAGTTAGATACGATTTATACGGGTAGGCTCCGCCCGGGGATTGGGGGTCTTACCCTTTCACATACCAAATTTTACCGAAGTTGTTCCCCTTTCACACACATGAAACAAGGCACTGTCGCAATCAAAGATATAAAGCCAAATATCAAAGTTAAGCCTCTACAGAAAAATTATTCCACACCTCCCCCCCCCCCCCCCCCACCGTTGTTTCTGCAATGGATGTCTCCTCATTTTTTTTCTGCTGTCTTGTACTTCTTCAGACTGTGAGTATGCATTTGCAAACGAAAATCACATACTTAGTAAATAAACCCCTTCAGACAGCTGGTATATATGGTGATGATGCCCGAGGCTGAATGATTTCGCTTCGAGGGCAACGGTGAAATCCTTAGGACATTTTTAAACCGAGGCCACTAGTATCATTCGACATACCAGCAAGCCGGAAACGGGTTTACCCTATTATAGGAAATTAACAATGCACTTTATTAACGCGATTTTACAAAATTCGCGTTAATGTATCTTAATTTTAGAACATTGTTATTTTAAAGCACCTTTATTTCATTCACCAAAACCTTACTAGTTCATGACTCCTCTATTGGCTCTTCAGAGTCACTATATATCTGACAGGATGTCTTCGTTAAAAATCGAGTTCAAAATGTCTTTTGATTGATCTTGATACTCCTCTGTCTCCCCGAGAGTATAGCTCACATCTTCTGTTTTCCTCTTTAATATTTCCAATGCCCGTTCGTCCTCCCAATGCACGGTTACTTCTACTGGTATTTCTAAGCCGCCTTGAACCAGTGGAGACCGTTTGTATTTTATAGATTTCACCTGCGCCATTAAGTTAGCTCCTCTCTTCAATGTAAGTGCAGTAGTTGTGTTACCGCAACAAACTGCGCGCGGTTTGGTTTCCGTCAATGAAACGAGTGAGAAAGCTCTTGGTGATTCCACGGAGGCTTTGAAAGATCTTTTGAATTGATAGGGTCTAGTTAGGCTTCAAAACCAAATTTTCGGCTTTAAAAAAAACTTAGAAACATCCGTGCACTTGTCTTGGAAGGTTTTATTGACGGAAGCCAAAACGCAGTTTGGCATTCAGAAATGAAAAGTGCGAGTTTGCAGAATTATGAAAATCGCAGTAAATAAAGCAAGATGCTTATCGAAAAATTCACGTTAATTTAATGCATATAAACCTAACTTTTGAAAAATTCGCGTTAATTCAGTGTAACGTAAATTTTCTTCGCGTTGTCAACGTGCATTGTTAATTTCCTATAATAAGGTATCTATTCTATAAACCTCCGATTAATTTCTGAAATGCGCGCGCTTTACTGTTGAAAATAAGGAACAGCCAGTGTTGGGTCTAAACTCTGATTGTAACTGAGTGATCTCAATTAGTATCCCCTAGGCCTGTTGAACGAGAAGCGCTTCGCGTAGTTAGCCGATCTCAGTTTTCAGTTACTGCAGTCTGCGAGCAATTTCCACTAAAACTTTCGTCTAAACGCGCCTCAAGTGTGCTGTATTTTCGATTGGTTGTATCGGTTTGTTTACCTTATAGTTGGTACATTTTGTAAGTTCACTTTCTTTGTATGTTTTAGTTTAAACCTTCTTCGCCTCGTCAGTAACACTGTTAAGCTGCAACGTTGAGCCCTCAAAGGCAGCACGACAAAGTGAAAAGAGTTTAAAATAAATTGCGTGAATTAGAAGCGCTCGCCTCCGGCCGGTTATAGCCAGTGATGGTCATGTCAAAGAATGCTTGCCAACAAACAAATCCAAGCTAACTAGCTTACTCGATTTTATTATGCTTTGAGACAGGTGTCATCAGCCAGCGACGATTGAAGGTTATTTATAACACGAGAAGCTCTTGTGTGGATGGAGTCCAGGGAATTCATTAGAGAGGGTGAGCAATTTTCCCAAACTGAAATACTATATGTTACGCTGGGGATAATAGATTTGAAGTATATTTCCTCAAGTGACTGTTTAAGAAGAATTCTCATTGTCTTTAATGCTCCAACTTTTTGTATAAAATGCTTCTTTACGGAGTCAATATGCACAGATCATGGGAGTTTATTGTCGATTTTAACTCCAAGGCAAGTGGTAGAGTCAACCAGGTTAGTTAAGCTTTTCCCAAAGTAAAGAGGAGGGATAGGACCAACAAAAGGTGGATATTCTCTAGAATTATTGCGGATGGATGGTTAATCGATTCTTGACGCTTCACAAGAGGATTTGCTTCATTGTTTCATTTAGTGATGATATAACTTGGTCGACATTTGGGTCAATACAGTAGACTGTGGTGTCGTCTGCATAGATGTAAAGATCTCCTTAATCAGTGTGGTCAGGGAGATCATTAACATATGTTGTGTACAACCTAGGGCCGAGAAGTGAGCCTTGAGGGACCCCATCAGGTGCACAAAGTCAGTGGCAGACCTGCAGTTTTTTACCTCATTAGATAGATAGCTCATAAGCCATACATGGAGTGATCCTGATATACAAATGGCATGTAACTTATAAGATAATATGTCGTGGGGAACAGTGTCAAAAGTTTTTTGGAAGTCAATAAAGACCGCTCCCACTGTCCGACCGTTGTCAATTGCTGTCCTCCATTTCTCAGTCATTGAAATCAGCGCTCCTTCAGTTGAAAGTCCTTTCGTAAAACCCCATTGTTTACAGCTTTTTCAAGAAAACATCTTTTAAAAAAGAACTAAATACTTCAATAAGAACTTAAAGGGGAAGTATCATGAGAATCTGATGTCATTTGAAAACCCAAAAACGTTTGTCTGTCAACAGAAACAAGAAAATAATTGTCTAGTGTTGTTATAAATTATCCCCCCAGTGCAATAAAACTGTCGATTAGTGCCTCTTGCCAGAGACAGAGTAGGTCGGAATAGATTGAAACTTGAAAAAATGTTAGGCTAATTTTTTTTCAAGTTCTCGCATTTTTGTTTCCAAAATGCGCTAGAACAGATTAAGAGATGCTCCTTTCAAGAATTGAGTTGATTTCTTTTCTCTCGTTGTTCTAGAATTATTTTATAGCAAAGTTGAGGTCTTAAGTCAAAAACACCATGACACTTCCCCTTTAAGTGGAAATACTACATACAACATAATATGCAACTCTTTTCGTATAACGTTTGTAACATAGTTTGCCTTATATAAGTGAATGTAATGTTTCAGGGAAAATTCAATTTAAACGACACAAATCAGTTTGGAAACTTTTTTGTACGATCATCCTAGGATGAATTTATGATTTTAAAACTGTTTCCTGTTTCTACGATATCGTTTGACATCAGTTTCTATACTTTGCGCTGATCATGAAAGGATGTTCAAGTTACCTCTGATAGCGTCACGAAAGCATTGTGTCATTAAAGAAACTAAACAACAAAACATGAAGTATTTGAACATCTTGTGTCTTCGGGTATTTTAAATTATCTCCAGGTTTCTCATTTTCATGTTTCATTGCGTTCCCTATTTTTTACAGGTGTTCTGAGTCTTTTGCGCTGTTGCGGGTTTTCTGGGGGAAAGGGTTTTGGGGGGTGTTCCGGGATGTTCCGGTGTTCCGGTGCCCCTCGAAATACTACATTGAGACATCCCCCCATTGAGACCCCCAAATTAGCATAACATGTCCAGACGTTTCGAGGCCTCTTCATCAGCGGCCGGTTTCTATGCTTACTTCGATGCGTGGCGCTGTTCTGAGCTCTTTCAAACAAATTCTAAGGTGTTCCGGGTTTTGGGGGAATGTTCAGGGTTTTGGGGTGTTCTGGGATGTTCCTGTGTTCAGGTGTTCCTGGAAATACTACATGTCCTCACGACCGCCTTTCACAATCCTGACAATCCCATACAAACTCTGTATCTATGTATTCCAGCACTCGACACCCACGGAAGCGGCGGCGGACATTTTCAGGATTTACGATTTAGACTTTTCCGTTGTTTTTAAACTCCCGAAAGCGGACAACCGAAATGAAAACCCCATTAGCCTCTTATCGCGGCATTGCATAAGGCAATAAAACAAACAAAATAAAAGCCATTTAATACGGTGCTATTTTTTTTAAATTGCCAATGTTTATTGCAGAGGTCAGAGTGCAGAGGTCATGGATTTCAGGCTTCCTGCGATGATCATTCACTTATTCAGTCCTTGGACTTCTCGTATTTTAGGATTAAAATAGCTTCATTGTAAATATCGGTAGTGAAATTTACTTTGTTTCTTACTTTAATTTGCGTATTTCAATTCCTCCATTTATAGCGCTGTTAGTGGTCTTTTGTTGTGAGGTGTTTATCGCTTTCTATCGGGTTTTGACACAAAAAGATGCTTTACACGACGGCAAGTTGCCATGAGACACTCTTTTGCAAAGCTGGCCACCAGCTGATGAACCGTGGGCTCATCGTGTTTTCATTTGGGCTGTGAAATCGCTGTGAAATTATCATGTCCTGGTTTCTTTTGCCGTAATTTACGGCTGAAATTAAGTGGAGGATTCAATTTTTTTCACAATTGTCAGTACGAACGTTAGTTTAGCCTGGTTTATTTCGAAAAGCGTTTTACGAAACTGTTGGGACATGTCCCCCGATTCGGGGGCTGAAAGACTTGAGACTGCCTCTGCGGACGAAATAGTCAGTTTTTCCTTTTGGACGATCTAACAGTGCAAGAGTATTTTTTGGGATTCACGAGAATGTCGTCACCTGTAGTTTGCACGCTTCTATTCAGATGGATTCTTCCACTTGTCTTGCTAGGAGGTAGGTTAATCTTGTGGGTGTTCCTTCCTGTGAGCTTCTTGTTCATTTCATAACACCAGTTGAACACTCGCTAGCTCACGCAATGCAGCTCACATGAAACGAGTTGCAGGCGTTTCTCTGGTTCGTTTGTCTTCACTTTATCAACCGCAAACTTCGAATTAACCCGCATCATGATTTACGAATGTGGCGGGCCAGTATTTTCTTGTTTGTTTTGAATCGGCGGGGAATTTTGCGCCCAGTTTCTCGTTTAATAGGATCACAGATTTGTATTGGCGCACGTTTAATACACAGGTTTAATTTGTGGCCAAACGAGAGATAATTTTACAGCTTAACCTTAATCGATTTGGGTTTTTAAGAGTGATTAAATGCTTCGTTAAAACGACGCTTCGTTCAAGTGCTAAAGGGGATATTGACTCAGTGGTCCTTGATTTTCTCTGTTCACCAGAAAGTCCTTTCCTGTCGGTGACGTAATTTTTCTGATATTTGATTCTTCTTTCAAAACTTGGCATGGCACCATCATCTGTGCACAATGCATTAGAACTGTGAGCATTAGAATCCCTTAAAAATAGTTACTGTTTAACTTTTGCTTGAATTATTTGATCTGTTTATAGTTGTTTATTTTAGATAAATGAATTACATTTTCTTATCTATTTGTTTTTTCCCCAGCTTGTTGTTTCAGATTCAGTGGCTTTTCAGTCATCTATCTGTGTTGCCTTCTGGCTATACCACTTCTGCCAAATCCATCAAGAGGTTTGAAAAATGCTGACTATATTGAAAACTTAAAGCATTCAAACCTATTTATACAATGAGATCTAGGACTTTCAGCATTTCAGTGAAATTTATGTTATTGTTATTCCCTAGATTTTCTTTACTCAGGGTGGGGAGGTGGGTCTATGGGACGGGGCTTTGAAAATGATCTCCCAGGTATTCATTCCTGATGCAACTGTGACAACTTTAAAATTTAGACTGACTTCAGTAAATTTGTTCAAAGTGGGGAGCTATAATTTTTGTTAAGGGGGAAACCACTTGTAAAAATTAAAAGTGAAGGCTTTATAACACTTTCTAGCCATGAAAATGAAACATCACAAAATGAATTATTAGTCCAATTCAACAATTATGTTCTAGGATGCCTTGGTTTGTTCTTTTCAATCCTGAAGAAAGCTGAACAACAAGTGAAGTTTATTTACCCTCATTTACATGAGGTAGTTACAAGAATTAAACGACCACATCAAGTTAAATCCCACCCAGAATAATAATTAGAGCTAATTGAGCTGGGTGGCTGATCTGGCAAATTGAAGAAAACAAAGGTTGATATGTCTATTCGGGAATAAACACACAAACAAACATGGATACACAAGAAAAAAAAAAAAAAAAAGATGAAGATAATAAAAAAAAAGAAAGAGAAAAAAAGGTTCCTGTCAAATTTTCAATCCACAAAAATCTGCTATAAAATTTTAAGCCCCCCTCCCTAAAAACAAAAATCATGAAATAACTCATTTTTAACTCTTAAACAGGCACATGCGCAATGAATGAGTTATCGTAATGTGGGGAAATGTCACTCACTCATTCACTCGTTGGGCTGTAAACTTTATGTTAATTTTATACTTAAGAAGAGTCTTTACACCACCCATTGGTAACATACAGTATCTTGAGTACTCCTCCCCCCCCCCCTACCCCTCACCTAACTTGGCTTAATACATCCCTTTGAGGGCAGTGCTTCCTTTTGCGGCTACTCCCCCTGGTTACATTCCGTGCCTTTTAGGATGGTTTAAGAAACAGTTAGGGTTTCTTAACTTGGATGGCAAAGATATTTTGCACTATTTTTGGGATTCAGAACAAATATTAGTCTTGGGTACATCTAACTTTGTCGTTTATGATCAGTTCAAGATATTCTGGATATTACTTTTTGAAGCAACCTCTCCATCCAAGAATGTATATTGTACTGGATAGCTATTATTTTGTGACTGTAAAGTTATAATGTTATTAGTTGACTTGTTTTACAGATGATTGCCATATTGGTGTTATTGATTGTTACTATAATTCCATTTTTGTTTTCCCCAGCTGCAGCCTCCACAGGTCATTTTCAGAAGGCCTTACTGGGTTTATCAGTGTTTGCGTTGATGGCGCAGATTATTTTCCAGATAGTCTTGGGAGCCCTGCCACCGTATGGTCATTTTTTCCCAAACTGTAAGCTATTTACTGTTCTGTGTCTTCTGCCAATTTTGAATGTATATATTTTTTAAAGTCTTCTTTTGGGTTGATTTCACTTAAATTAACATCCATGATGGTTATTGTTTGGTAGGCTCAACTTATGAACAACTTACCAGACAAATTGGATTAAGCAGGTGAGCAAAGTGTTAGAATTAACAGTACCTACTACACTGTATATTTGCATGTACATATAATTGTATATATTGGCTGTATTTGTCATGATTTAGTTTATACTCTATACAAGTAATTCATTTCTTTGAACATTACAACATTATTAAATATGTTGTGGTTTAATATTAATTTTTTGGTTTAAAAATTTTCAAGCCAGTTTAATCTTTATTTTCCTTTGTGTGGTATTCATTACCATAATCTGAGACAAAGGGAAATCAAAATCAAACTGATTTGAAAGTTTCAACCTCCCCTCCCCCCTGCAAAAAAAAGGTGAAACATCGCGATGTACAACTCAAAGTGACTACATCGTGAGACAAACGATAATACACTTATTGTTAAAAAAAGTGAATCACTTGAATTATGAATAGATTTACACCTTTTTCCTTTAACCTGAATGTGTGAATCAGTCATACATGTACCTATAATGTAAACCCCTTTACAACAGCAATGCTTGCCAGAGAATAATGTAATTTTAAAACCATTTCTTTTTCTTCAAAATGTGATTGACTCAAAAGTGTAAAGATCAAAACTGAAAGTTGGGAACAGTTAGCGTTGGTCTTGATATCAAGTTTGATGATATTCTTTTGCAGGTTTGACGGTGTTCCACCTCTGGATATCTTCAGGATCATTGCCCCTGATGTGGTGGTCATGGTGATAGCAATAACATGTGTTGTTTGTTGCCGAGGATTGATCAATGCGTCACCGCTTTATTCACATACTCCACAGCATACCAGGGTGTCAACGGAATCATCCACTTGGGATAATGTCATGCCTTATTTCATTGCTGTCATGTTGTTAGTTGGAGGAATAATGCTGCCATCACTAGCCTCTGCAATATACTTTATAATATTCTTGATCCTAGGAACATTGTGGGCTTGTCACAAGGCTTTTAGATTGCGAAGAAAAAGAGCATTTGCCTACTTAAGGTTTGCTCTCATGGTCTACTCTGGTGTACATGTGATGACCTTGTACATGTATCAATTCCAATTTTTTCAGACTTCCTTACCCCCAGAGAGTTTGCTTGCAAGGTACTGTACATTTCCTTTTTTTGTCCTAGACCTACATGTATGATTGATTCATAACACTCAGTTGAAGAGCTTGTTTGAAAACTAAAGTATGCTATTTAGTAGATTGAAATTTGGCTGTGAAGTTTTCTCAGGGGTTGCTCCCTTGAAATTAGCTCTTGTTTCGCGAACAGATTGGCCAGTAATCGGACTTCATGTTGTACAATTCAGGGGTAATCATGCTCGTAATTTCAAATAGGCCAAGCGCGTAAATCACTCACTTGAATACTCCCTGAATTGTACTCCACTGAGTCCTACAGTATTACCATTACTCATAGGACAAGTACAGTACATTTCTTCAATCATTGTTCATGGTTGCTCATGGTTGAATCAAAACTGGAAAACTTTGTTTGAAAAATTCAAGCCTACACAAAGTAGTGAAATGTGAAATGTTCCAGAAAATATGAGTTACTGTATAGCCTTCACATGGAAGGTTTTTTTTATCTGTGAACTGTTTCTTCCCTCTGCAACTTTATACTTTCCTTCTAGAAGCTTTTGCAGTTATTTTACGGCAACTTAAAGTAATATTGATTTATTGCTTAACTGTTAAGGGTTCAAATATGAAATTTCTTATACATGGAAATTAAATTAATTTAAACAAATTAAAGAAAATACTGATTGAACTGGTCTCACTTTTACTAACTGGTGAACACAGGTGTTTGAAAATGAGTTAATGTATCATTTTTCCTTGATTAGGTTGTTTGGTCTTGTTGGAATAATATACACAGACTGCAATGCTCCATTGGTGCTTCATGTTCAGCCGTATCTAGACTGGCCCCAGTGTGCATCTCCTGGTGTGATCTTAGCACTTTACTGGCTGTTAGCAACAGAAACAAGATTTTACTTCATAAATGTAAAGTACATCCAGTTGCTAACAAATCATTGCTTTACACTAACAATAAAATATAGTTATAATTATAAAAAAATAATTTGAGAGACATAGTTTTGTATTTTGATTTGGAAGATTTGTAATACATGTAATGTTATAATAATTGAAGGGGTGCGTGGAATAAGGCCCTAAGTGACTTTTGATGTAAGGTCAAATTCTCCTTTTATTTCACAAGTGATAACAAGAAAATTTGGAAGGAGATTCTAGCAGTTTATCAGAAGTCACTTAGCGCTTTTTTCCAGGCACCCCTTCAATTATTGTTATTATTAATGTGTATGACATTAACATGGCTGTGTTTCCCCTATTCAGTGAAGAACTGAGAGTACATGAACTTAATCATGTGTTTAGTTTCAGCTAATCAATGTTTTGGTTTGCTCTAAAGTGTCCAAGTTTTTGTACCTTATAGCCTTCAATTTAATCAAAGAAGATTGCTAGGTTCTGTTGTTCTGCTTCTTGCTTTGTATTTCATTCGCTGACTTGATATTTTTGCATGATTTTTCTTTAAAAAGAAGTGTAAACTGGCAAAAAAAAAACCTTGATGGCAATGTTGTCTGAATAAACAAATTGAAGGCCACTTGTACATAATACAGTCAAACCTCCCTTTGCGACCACCTCTCGTAAGTGACCACCTCTCATTAGCGACCATGCACTTTTCCAAAATACCAAAAGTTTTCAAGGCAAATCACTATAGATGGAACCTTTCGTAGGCGACCACCACTCGTAAGCGACCACCTCCCGTAAGCGACCACTTTTAGAGATGATTGTTTAAAATTTTCAATTGTTTTTAACCTCCTGTAGGTGACCACTTGAAACACAATCTGCTGTATCTCTCAGGATCGGGGGGGGGGGGGGGATTGCAAAATGTGTCGCTGTAACATATTGGTCCACACAATAACAGACGCTGTATTAAAATCTCACAGCCGGAGCTACCGGAAGTGTTTCCCGAAATAGCTTACCATAACATACACAAGCACTATAGTGCACACTGAAATAAACTTTAATCAGGTTGAATCCCTTGCAGGAAAGAAACTCTCTTATCTTGTAAATAGCATGCATGTACAGTGTACGTGCATGACCGGTGATGACTTTCCCAACCTTGTATTACTCAACAGAAAAATTGTGGCGATAAAGAACGTCAACTGAATTACATAACAAACAAACAAATGCGAAAGCTGTAGATGCTTTATGCTTGAAATGTAACATTGCAAAAATGCCGTTTACTGTCTACTCATAAATCAGGCAGTTTAAAGAAAATTTATTACTTTAGGTTTCGATAAGAACTGGCGAAAGGGTTTGGTCTCCGCAATTACCATATGTAAATTACCTGAAATTTTAGACCCCCCCGTGGTCTGACCTCTGGTAAGCGACCACCTCCCGTAAGCGGCCACATATCCTTGACATTATGGGTGGTTGCTTACGGGAGGTTCGACTGTAATTCACACATTTTTGGAGAAAACAAAAATCTGCCTAAAATTTGACATGTACATGTATACAGTGAGAAAAAGTATGTGTGCGGATTAATTTGAACCTTCAACATCCATTCAAAATCGCATTTGTTTGAGTCAGAAAAGACTGCTAGGTTCAGTACAGTTATATATTACATTGAAGGAAGATGATTTTAATAGCACGATGTCTTTCTGGTCAACACAGGAGAATAGTTCCAGGTACAGTGAAAACCAAACACATTGGTGGGACCCACGTACTTGGCCCCAGGCCTACACATCTGAGAGACAGGTATACAGGCTTGAGGACAAAATTTGTGAAAAAGAAATATGATGTTATTATGTGGTGTTTCATGCCTGGTGAATAAAATAAAACGTTTCAGCAAATTTATTTTTTTCACAAAATGCAAGGGCTTGCTGGAGTAATTCACTCGTGATTTCAAGATTTATTATCAATTTATTCCAATGTTTGGTAGGTATGTAATGTGAAGTCTCTCTCATGGCACTGGCTGGCTTAGTGGCTGGTGTGCAGATTGACGGAAATTTGTTGTCCACACAAGGAAGCAGGATTCCAGCTTAAATGTTCTAACATTTATTAGCCCAGGAGGGGGGGGGGGGGGTGGGGGACTCCCATATGAAACAGATGAGGATGCTCGTTGTCTCGCTTAGGGGTGTAAATTTTGGATTTTGGTCTCGCTTAGGGTGTTCCGGGCAAAGCGCCAATATTTTAAGCCGCCAAGGTCTCGTTTAGAGTTCCGTGAAGAAACACAGAATTACATGAAGAGAAACAGAACTTAAATTTTCTTTTTAAATTTGCTTAAGCCACGCCCAGATTGGTCTCCTTTAGGGGTCACAAAAAGCTTGAGCCAGGTGGTCTCCCTTAGGGGTGAAATTCAAAAGTTCCAATGAGCATCCCCGTCTGTTCCATATGGGAGTCCCCACACCCCCGGGCTTTATAGGCTGATTGAAGGCCTGCATAAGATTCCAACCTATTCAACAATATGCATCTTGAGCTATTTGGTTAAAACTAATCAACATGTTGTTTATAAATATTGCAGTCCCTTATGGCAGGCCCCGGCCAAACAAACTACAACACGTTGGGTCCTCTGCCTGAGAATGTCGTAGCAGAAGAGCCCGTGCAACCTATCAGAGAGGTTGATGAATACCCCGGAGTGCAGGGAACTCTGGGAAGCATTATGATGTTTCTTATGAGGCAGAGTTACATTGCAGCTCTCATTATTATGATGGCAAGTATCCAGTTTTGTGATTAAAAGTTGAATCGAGAAGCAATACAAGTTTACAGTGTGACTACTGTTACCAGGGTCACAAGTTGACCAATCACATCACAGGACACTCCCGCTAAAGTCCATCGAACCAATCAGCACTTTAATAGCCAAAGCAAAGCAAAGACACAAGTTTACAAAATTTTCGGTAAAGAATCCTCTGATTTAGCTCTCTTTGTGAAAACTTTGTAATCTTTGCTTGCTTTGGTTGTAAGTGTTGATTGGTTTGATCGACTGTAGAGGGAATTTATTGTGCTTGTCCTGTGATGTGATTGGTCATCTTTGTTTAAAGGGGAAGTACATGTATCATGGGGTTTTGGTACCTTTTTTGAAATGATGAAATAAGACCTTCACTCAGCTGCCAAATTTGATAATTCTAGAATGACAAGAGCAAAGAAATCAACTCAGTTCTTGAAAGGAACAACTCGTGATCTGTTCTAGCCCAGTTTGGAAACAAAAATGCGAGAACTTGAAAAACATTAGCCTGACATTTTTCAAGTTTCAATCCATACCGGCATACTCTGTCTCTGACCAGAGGCACTAATCGACAGTTTTATTGCACTGGGGTGATATTTATACCAAACTTGACAATTATTTCTTTTTCTGCTGACAGACAAACATTTTTGGGTTTCGAAATGACAGCAAATTTTGCGTGATACTTCCCCTTTAAGTGACCCCAGTAACAGTAGATGCACTTTAATACTCTGAGGGTACAGGTTATATCCTCCCCTAAGACCAAAATTCTCTAAGTGTTGATTGTAGTGATAGAGTCCTTTTCATTTGAGTGTCAAAGTAACTTTGCATTTGCCTTTTATTTCCTTTACTATGCTCTGTGATTTGTTAGCAGATCCTGGACCATTTTCCAGCAACATGCAAAACCAAACATAAACCATGACTTGCTTGAACATGTTTTCCCACACTTGACTCCAGTTGATGTACATGTATTTGCTTCAAGGTCTGATTGGTTAATTGACCTTTTCACATCTGTTGTTATTGTCTAAAATAATTACTTTGGTTTTGGGCTTTTGACACTCAATTGAAAATTTATAATTTACTCATGTTTAATGGTTAATTGTTATAAATTAATTTCCCTAAATATTAATGTCGCTCCCTTTCAAGGGGTTGCTCAGGGTCAAAGGGATGTTAACAAATTGTATTAATTTTTGGTAAATCTCCATTTCACTACTATGTACTTCTTTTTCACTTCAATACTGTATGGCATGTAACTAAAGTCCTAATAATTTATTGTAATTCTTACACATGTGTGTTTAGTTCTAAGCAAACTAAATCTAGCAATGTTGTTTTCACAGGCCTGGAGTATCACATACCACTCTTGGTTGACCTTTGTCCTCCTTCTATGGGCCTGTCTCATCTGGATTACCCCTTTTGCGCGATGGTTCTGTATGGTCTCCTCACCAGGACTTGTGATCTATGCTGAGTTGCTTCTCCTTGTTCAGTATGTTTATGGCCTTGAGTTGACAGATGAGGAGTTGCCACTGCAAGACCCAACAGGGACGTTTGATTACTCAGAGCTGGGGCTGAAGAAATGGCAATTTCCCTGTTTACACTTGGGAGCTCAAGTAAGCAGTTCCATTACAGAGCTTGTTGCCGTAGTTAATGCTAGTCAACTATCCCTACAGGCCTAGGGACTACAGTCACGTGTCGACCCTCACTCTCCTCTTTCCCTGCCCTACCCCATACTACTCCCTCCAATTTAATTTTTTGTTTGCAGCAAACTCTCTTGGTACATCCTAGTCACTCATCTTCTATATGGAAAGTCCATGATTGGTAACAGTGAAGGGAAAATGGGAAATTCTTTACAACTGTGCAATAACTATAGTGTGTATGGCAGAATTGATTTGTTTTTTTGGGAAGTTCTGATTGAAATTTCTTCTAATCAATAGGCCATTTTCATGATGGCGTCATTTGACTACAACTACCAGAATTCATTTGGTTTTCCTTTTCAAATTTAAATTTTGTAATCCCAGTGGAGAGCAAAGAACAATAGCTCTAATTAGCATGAGAAAATAAAAAAAGTGTTTCAAATTTAAATTTTGTGATCCCAGTGGAGAGCAAAGAACAATAGCTCTAATTAGCATGAGAAAATAAAAAAGTGAAGGATTCTGGTAGTTGTAGTCAAATGACGCCATAGTGAAAATGTCCTATTGATCTGTTGATTTCTAGACCCTCTTTACCTGGGTGTTCTGGGTGACGCTGCGGCAACACATCAGAGAGAAGAAAATGAAGAGAAGGGAAAGAGAAAACGAAGAATCTCTTCCACTAAGAAATCTTGCGCATCCATTTTTGAAGGCACTTAGAAAAATGTGTAAGTATGCAATAAGTATATGTAATCAAATGGTGACAAGTGGAATAAGGAAATAATTTCACATGCATTTTGTCAAAATTCTAATAGTTACCCAACCCTTTAGGCAAAGGAAATTATTAAAATTTTGACAAAATGCAAGTGAAATTATTTCCTTATTTTACAAGTATACCATTTCATTATAATAATTTTTTTTTATAATTATTACTTGTTTTAAAAACGATGTATAGCGTTCATGCAAAGGTATAATAAGTCTCTTTAAATATTTTATTTTTTGTGATATAAATCTTTGTACTCTAGAAACGTGTTATTTCAGATATAGCTCTGACCTTGTACAGAAGAGTTGGTGATGAATTTGCCAACAGTGTGGTCACGATGAAAAATGGTCATTTTCAAACTATTAGATGATGTTTCTGTCAAAATTAATATTTAATTTGGCAAATGAATGCAATTGAATGGCAAATGAATGCCATTGTCCTGGACCCAGTTGTTCAAAGAGTGGATAACTTTATCCAGTGGATAAGTTGCTATTCAGCGGATAAAATGTACTCCAACAAAAGCTTTTGGCAAGTTTTTCACACAATCCCATACTTAAATTAGACAAATGCTTCTACTTTGTACACAAATTATAGGGTTATAGGGAAATTCTTGCACAGATTTTATCTGCCATATAGCGACCTATCCAGTGGATAAAATTATCCGCTCTTTGAACAACTGGGGCCTGACTGTTAATAACGTCTCAATTAAAAAAAAATTAGTTAAATTTCTTGCTATAAATAACTAACTATAAATTAAAATAATTAGAGGCTTAAATGCAAGTAATTAATGACCAGTCATAAATATAATGTCAATCTTAAAAAGGAGTAATTTCCTGATCTAAAACAAGCATTTTCAAGTGAAATATTATTTAATGTACACTGTAAAGTAGTGGTACATGTTGTTTGTCTTTGAATAATTCTCGATAAGTTGACTTTTTTGTTTGTGTGAACCTATCTAACATTTTTGTTTTCTTTATAAAGCTTCCATGGGAACATCATCTTCCTCAGGTAGAAAAAGAAATTAAAATTATTGTAATTGTACAAATTTCTAAATGCTTTAAGTTTATTGACTCTCTTAATACAGAACAACAAACTTTTCAAATGGCAATTTACAAATACTCGGAATAGTAAACACAATAATATTCTACGGAATATAAAATTTAAATTAATATTAATAATATTATTATTAATAATGATGATGACTATTAATAATAGTAATAATAAAGATCAATAAATTGCTATACAAATAAAGGTTATTAAAAAAAATAAAGATCAGAATAATAATAATAAGAGTTTTGTCATTTTCCTTTAAATAATAATAATAATAATAATAGTAATAATAATAATAATAATAATACTGTAATAATAACAATAACTATGATGATAATAATGATTATTATTACTATACAGTTGTACATGTAAAACTAAAATAAAAATACAGACAATTTATCAGCTGTATCAATATCTGTTGTACAGCCACTCACCCGTGACTTACATCTACATTTATTTATTTTGGTGTGTCTTTGAAAGTCTTCTCTGCAAACAATCACAGTTAATTTTCATCCGGATTGTTGACAAAAAATTTTCAATGATATATGAAGATAGTTGCTTAGTTTTTTATCACTTACACTGCTAGTAGTTGTTTATTTCTGTACATCATTTGTTTACATCACTTAGCTGTTGGTTCAGAGGAGGGTGATGCGCTGGATCCCAAAGCATCTGATGATGCAAAGGCGCTCATGATGTGGGTGAAATCTGTCCTCGCAAAGTACTGGATCCTACTCTGTTGCGGTGCATTCTTATTGGTCGGTTTACAAAATGAGGTGTCGGTTTACCAGATCGGCTATATGGCGATATTCCTATTTATACTTATTTGTTATCAGGTAAGTGGTTTACTGGTTTACCAAGTGACATAAGCAGCAAAAATATTACAGGGATTTAGAATTACATTAACGGTAAAGGACCGAAATGACCACGTGACCATGTTTATCCTTCATTTGCCGCTCGCTGTTTTTAGTTTTTCAGTAAAACTGATCACTTTACCTGTATAGTGTTCAAAAGGCCAGAATCGATTGTTTTGCACTATTCTGATCTATGAACTTTTTTTTTCAAGAAAACATAAACGCGAATCTCACGTTTGCCGTTTTGTCATAAACGCGATTGTGAATCTCTCTATTATCTTAGTACAGCACAGTGGAGAACTTTTGGCAGTTTCAAATGTGTGGTTTTACCTCGTTTACGTTTAAAGAAGTTCTCAAGAAGTCCAAAAATGTAACAACATAACACCAGTTGTTTCAAAGTTTACCAATTGACACATGGAGTAAAGTTCTTGCAGGGATAACTTTTTGTGGTTAACCGCGATAACTATTTGCAAGGCAAAGGTACCGATGAAGAACATGACGTCTGGACGACTCCATGTCATCGTGCTATCGCTTAATACACTGTATCTTTGTCTTGAAAATTTACGGAAGCCTTTTGCGAGAATTTCAGTATTTTTTCAAGAATAAAACCTTGAATCACAATAATTTCACTTTACGTGGTTATTGTGCCCATCATTTCGATTATCTTAACTTTTGTCTTCTACTTTTCGCCACTAACTGAACTAACGCCTTGCCTACAGGGAACCTTTCGTTTAAACTTCAGAATTTTCGTAACAGCAGCTTCATTTTCTTTCAAAACTGCGTCACTGATTCTCATTTCTGATCATACTCTGATTTCTTTTTTCTGTTTATAGATATCTATTGCCACGTGGAGATTAATTCTGCGTCCTCTGTGGTGGGTGATGGTGATTTACTCGATCTGTATTTTGTTGTTAATCTACACTTACCAGTTTGACAACATGCCTGTTTACTGGCACAATGCCACTGGACTCTCGGATCAATGGTAAGTAATTGAACAAACCTACATTTTACAACTGTAGCAAAATGTGAAACTGTCACATACTGAAGCTAAAAGCGTTGTTGTTTGAAAGGCGTTTCCATTATAATCAAAATGATAATGTGGATGTCTTCTCTTTCACAACAGGTTGTATAATCTTGGTCTCCGTCAACACACCAAAGCCAGCCTGCTGCTAGAGCTCCTTACACCCACCGCCTTTTCAATCGTTATCGTTATACAACTTCATTTCTTCCATCGTCCATTCCTGGCCATGATTGACCTGCGAGTGCGAGCTCACTCTACATCTCATCAATCTTCGGCAAGGGGTGCTGTGGAACCTCATAATGAACCCTCCACTTCACAACAAAATGGGACCAGGCCTTCAGAGACTCCGAGGGAGCCTAGGATGAGTACCCAGAAGTCTTATCTGGTGATGGCGCTCATAAAGCTAGTGAACTTTTACAATGACTTAACCGTGTTTTTATGGAGAGTTGGGGAGCTACACATGCTGAAACTGGTCAATTTGACACTGATTTGTGTGGTGCTTTATCAGGTCAGCTTTAGCTCCCTGTTGTTTTAGTCCTTCTGTTTCTGTAATTCTGTGTTACTAGGAGGGGCTACTCCCGTAACGTTGGGACACCTTTTTCTTTGTATGACCCTTTTGAGATAAAACAGCAAAACCAAGAAGACCTGAAAGTTAAACCAAAAAGTCTTTCAGAAATAAACGTTGTTTGATTTTGCGGCGCTATTTCGGTCCCATCAGAGCATAGAACCCCAAGAGTATCCAATTGACGAATCTTTTGATGAATAAAGTGTCCCTTTTTCAGGTATGTGCGATTAACGCTGTAATCATCATTCTCCTTGGCATATCCATGCCGTCACGTGTTCTTCAAAGAGCTTTGTCCTACTGTTTCTTAATCTGGAGCTCGCTTGTGATTCTGAGTAAGATGATTTATCAGCTGAGGTTCGTACAGGCGGACTTATTCCAACACAATTGCACTGACCAGGTGAGTCTAGGCTGTAGGTATATTTTAAAAGTAGTTATGAGTAGAGGGTTAACGTTCGTTGCCGTAGAGAACCGCTTGTGTTTCTGATAGTTGAGCCTGCGTCCAATTATTGTTTTGCTTAAACAGGCATACAAACGAGGCAATGCCGACGGACCCAGCTGCCTCGTGTGTATGCCAAACCAGTGATAACTGTGACGTCAGCTATTTGCGTAAATCTCCTGTGTAGTTCACTGAATACAGTCGACTCCCGATAACTCGAACCCTCGCTAACTCGAACCTCCCGCTAACTCGAACCAATTTTCCTTCCTTTCAGGTCATTTTCTATATAATTTTACCCTCGATAACTCGAACTCCCGATAACTCGAACCTTTTTCAATTTCCCCTGAAGGTTCGAGTTATCGGGAGTAGACTGTATTTGCTACTTTGTTACAATGGAATTTTGATTTTGTGGTCAAAGTATATCCTAGTTTTCTATTTCTTATTATCTTTTGTTCTCTTCTTAGAGTTTACCGCGGCCAACTACTTTCAACCACTTCATCAACAATGCATTGTGGGTTGGTTTTTATAAGACAAACAACATCTCTGAGGATATCAAGGTAATTTTGTCGGCGCGGCAAATTGTTCTTCATTGGGGAGTCTGTACATATTCTGAATTCTCCCTGACCTCTAGATGTATTTGATAACTGATTTAAGTTAAAACGAGGGACGTGCTCATGAAACATTTCTTTGCGCGGCGAAAAACCCTCTGTCAGGAATGCGTTTTATATTATCATCGGTCACAAATTACTCCTTCATTTTGGCGTGAAATTTCAGCGTTAATTTATAATTTCACATGTGAAATTACAAAATTGCTATGGCAACGTTTCCTATATCTCAGTGAGGGGTTTTGAGAACTGGTGTGATGAAAATGGCCTTGAGAAAAACCCTGAGACGGTTCGTCCTGAGCAGTTGGGCAAAGTACTCGAGCGGTTTTTTGCCTGTATGGTAAACAAGACGGACCCGATGACAATTGTGAGTGTAACTTGTCACCCATGATAGTAAAGGGTAATCAAATGGTATATTCGTTGAATTAAAAAATAATTTCACTTGCGTTTTGTCAAAATTCTAATAATTTCCTTAGCCTTAGAATTTTGACAAAACGCGCATGAAATTATTTTCTAATTTCACTCGTGTCCATTTGATTACATATACTAATTTAGGTGGGCTTCTGAAAACCAACGTAACGAGCCCTGATACTTCAGAAATGGTTTGAATCCAGCAATTTTAGAGATGTGTGTCGTGTGATCGCCGTCCATGTAAGAGTAAACCTTGCAAAAGAAAAACTATTGTTGGTGACTCTGATAGAGGTTTTGACACAGTCAGCGAAAGCTGTCTCTAAGGAATAGGATATGATGTCTGCAAACTCACGCTGACAATCACACGAGAAAAAAAATTGGTACATGTACTTTTAAAACTCGCATTAATGTAGCGGTATCCAAGAACGCATTAGTTTATTCGTGTGATGTAAATAACATTTCTTTTTAATGTTTAAAAAATTACTGACTCAGAGCAAATAGTTTTTCGGAACGTAATATTTCAACGTTATCTCAACGTATTCCTCAGTCGTTTGGTTAATCGGTCACGTGATTATCCACCACGTGACCGTTGTTTAAGGTCGTATACCGGTGGTAGGTCCAGGCCCCCATCCCTGTTCAATGTTGGATTTGGATTCAGTGTTGGTATATGATGCTGTACAATGGTCACGTGACCATTCTATAGTATTGTGAGTCACGTGACTGATTAACAAGATCAAACGATTAAAGAAGGCGTTGAGATAGCGTTGAAATATTTCGTTCCGAGAAACTATTTTTCTTTGAGTCAGTAATTTTTTGTCATTATTATGTTTCCAGAGCAGGAAAATAATCTTTTCAGTACATTTCTTTTTGTTTTGTTTGTAGGGATACTTGATGATTGTAATCGTCATTGTGTTGCACGCCGTCATTAAGCATCACCAGGTACAAAGTACAACAAGAAGAAATAATTTTCTGGAAAGTACAAAATTAACATTTAATTACTTTATTACTTTCCGCGCGTTCTCGTTTCTGGCGCAGTCGTACCGACTCATGGCGGATTCAAGTTAAAATCCTTTTATCTTTTCCTGGTATAACATGGTTAGTTGGTGCTCCCGTTGATTTTGTGTGTCTATGTTTATGCATTATTCAGAAACTCATTAATAATTCATAAGCCCATTGACCTATCAAATGGTCGATGAAACATCACGTGCAGTGTTTTTAAAACCCGATAAAACCTCCTCCTTATTAGTATGTGGTGTTAAATGTTTTTCTCGTATGCTAATTTCCAACGTTTACAAAAGCATCATATTTGTTATGAACTTTCTTGACACACGCTTTTCTAGGAATGTTTTTGAAGCCGTTCAAAAAACTCGCAGCACGTGTTTTATCGGGTTTAAAACCACTCGGCTGCGCCTCGTGGTTTTAAAGCCTGATAAAACACTGCTGCTCGTGTTTTAAACATTACGTCAGTTTCAACAGTGCCCCACCTTGGGCTAACCCCCCGGGCATTAGCATTTTTTGGCCAGTGCCCCGTGGTGGGGACAATGAGCTGGTCAAATGGGCCGGTCAAATGCCCCAGCCATGCAGTCATAAAATACGTTGTTTTTTCAACTTTGGGCTCAACTTTATTCTAATGAAAACTTCTTCACGCCAAACTGAGTCTCAGCCGGATAGCTCCTATTTCTCAGAACTGTGCCAATGAACGTTCGTTTTCTCGTTTTGTGGATCTACCATGGTTCACTCATGACCCCCTCAGACGTAGCTAATCACAAATGTATTGTCTCATTCTTGCTGGTGAATTTATCATTGAAACAAAACGACAAAAAGAGTCCTTAGCCTGATGTATCACCGTAAAACTGATCTATCGTTATTACCTCAACAAATAAATCTACAAACCCTTTTTACTACGCTTCCTCTTTGTGTGTATCTCTAGAAACTTTACCGTTGGAGAAAGAACTTGAAAGAACCTGAACAAGGAATATTGTTCCCCGGAATAACTCGACCTGATTCTGATGAAGGAATCGTCAGCTGCGTCAAGTATTTGTGCAACAAATTCTTCTTCCACTTTGGCTGGGAGGTAAGAATTATTTTGGCCCTCATTAATTTCTGATAGATATAAACTTCTTCAGGCAGCTGGTATATCGGATGATAATGCACAAGGCTGAAAGATTGTCCTAAAAGTTAACAAATGCTTGGAGAGCAACTGTGAAATTTTGAGGACGCAAGCCAGAAAGGGGTTTATTTATTGTATAACCTTGCGATTGATTTCTGAAATGTGTGCGCTTTACTGTGGAAAAGACAAAAACAGCCATTGATGGCCAAGGCGTGGTTGCAGCCACATAAATACGAGCTAACTAGTTCAACTAGACTTAAATTCGTTCATTTAATTAAATCGTGATTGCATTACAACAACTAAGACCCTAAACTGTGACATTCTTTCATCGGGAGATTTTTATCAAATCGGATGACTGTTATCGTCTGATCATCGTCGGCCGATTTTGTACCACGTGACGTGTTTTGTCCAATGAGAACGAGCAGAAATTGATGGTAGGTTATAAACAGCGCTTATCAGGGAGAGTGGCCTTGTTAGTCCACTTTTCACTGGATATAAAAATTTATGGCGCTTTATTTAACTTTTCATCGTTGTTTTCAGGTTTGTCTTGTCATGATTGTAATCAACATGGCCGTGCGTTGTGATATCACGTCCGTAGTGTACGCCATTTGGCTGGGGGCCTTTTTAGTGCTGGGCCGACAGAACTCCTCCATTGTGTGGCCCGTGTATGTGGGCTTTCTGGCGGTGCTCCTACCTCTGCAGTACCTGCTTGTCTTGGGATGGCCTCCTGCACTTTGTCTGGGTGAGGACACTTTTTTTAGGGGAGGGGGGAGGGGAGGGGAGGTGGGAGAAGGGATGTCGCAGTGGTGAGAGCACTCGCCTCCCACCAATGTGGCCAGGGCTCGATTCCCGGACTTGGCGTCATATGTGCTTTGAATTTGTTGTTGATTCTCGTCCGTGCTCCAAGGAGGTTTTTCTCCGGGTACTCCGGTTTTCCCCTCAACTCAAAAACCAACATTTGCAAATTCCAGTTCCATCTGGGTTGTTGTCAAGCACTTTATCACGAGCCTCTGGCTCGGGAGATTGCGCTAGTACTCTCCGTGTAATTGACATTACTGAAATAAATTACTAAGTTTGATTATCCTGTTGAGATCTTGTGTATTTAAGTTTCCTTCCTTTTCAACAGCGCCAAATTGCGACACTCGGGTGCAGGGCCCTCAATACTACACTCTAAAGTCATCATCATCATTTGGTCCTTTTCCCTTTAAGGGAAATGGGGCCTTATTAAATTTCCTATGCGGAGCATCTTTTTGGGGTTAGCAAATGACTTGATCAGAGTAGAGGCTTCCTTTCGGATTGGGCGTGTACCCGTCATACCACCGTCGCCCCATTTGATGTATTCATCTTCTGGAGTTTGGCAAGTCGTTGTACTACTCCCGAGATAACACTCATTGATTCGAGAATTTAAGGTTTCCGTAATCTGTTACTTTTTACAAGAAGGGGTGATTGGCCCCAAGCTCAACCTACTACCGGTAGGAACGGTGGGTTATTCTCTGTCTGGGCTCTACCTCTTGACCAATCCGGCAAGGTTGAACCTGCCAGGGACCAAGGTCCCAGCCGGCATAGCTCTAAAGGTCACTGAGCCTCACAAGCTTCACCACCACGTCAAGGTGATAACCCACGGTGAATTGACATTACTGAAATAAATTACTAAGTTTGATTAGCCTGTTGAGATCTTGTGTATTTAAGTTTCCTTCCTTTTCAACAACGCCAAATTGCGACACTCGGGTGCAGGGCCCTCAATACTACACTCTAAAGTAGTAACTTCAAAGTGTGTTAGCACCCGTGAAATGTCAGAGTTTAAATTTAAGTTTATTTTAGAATGCGGAAGCGAATACTTCTGTCCTACGAGTTGTCTGTGAGGGAAATGGGGCTAGCCGAGGTCAAGGAAAAATGTTTTGACTTCTGTGGAATTTGAACTTATGAGCCTCCGGACTAGGCCGACTACAGTGTTGTGGTGATCATTGTATTGACCAGTGCCACGCGGTCTGTATGAACTGTACGCTGCTAAGCTTATCATTACCTCCTTGCCTACCTCTGAAAACAGCTTTTGCTGGTTTCCCAAAGTTAATGAATGACAAATGTTCAATACGCTGCCTGTTTTGACGGGTAAAAAGCAACTGGCGAGAACGAAGCGTCATGTGAGCGGCAGGCACAGTGAGTCATTGTCCTAGCTTGTTTCCTATAACGACTGTTGATGTCTTTTTACAGCATATCCGTGGACCAGCGCGTTAAACGCCAATCTTGTTCACTGGCTGTACCTCACGGATGTGAAACTTCCACCTGACCCCAAGCTTCTTTTGGGTAAGTAGATCAGACACCACCCACCCGACCCGACCCTAGATTTCTTTTACATGTAGGTATGTAAACTAGACGTCACCTAAACACCCCAAGCTTCTTTTGAGTAGATAGACCGGACACCGACACCACTCGACCGACCCCAAGCTTCTTTTGATTAAGTACACCAGACATCTCCGCTGAGCAAGTGAACTTGAAGCCACTCACCAGATTGTAATGTTCCAGAGAGCTAGCATACATGTTATGAGCTTAGCTTGTCTGCAAGTAACACAGTCTTCAGCTCTGTGTCCTCTTGCGTTCCTGTTACAGGGAATAAAGTGTGTTCGCATTTTGAAGGAAGTCAGTTTTTGTCACCTCTTATCAAATAACCCGAAAAGACGGAAAACGATCAATAGACAGTTGGAAAAGAAAATAATGTGTAAGGTTAAAACGGGCGATAACGCTGATACAATTATAACAAAAACACACGCACGCGTGTTTGTTGTATCTTAAGTTCATGTTTTGTTGTTCTATTTTCAGGTGACTTCTTCCAGTTGTTGTTTGCTTGTTGTCAAGAGAACGTGTTTTCTATCGAGCGATTCCAGCGATCAAGCGAGGAAGGAACAACAAGCTCAGGTTTCAACTCTAGCAGACGCGACAGCCGGGGAAAAACTACCACACCTGACTTCATGTGGAACATAACATGGCTAGATTTCTCCAAGGTAAAATCATTGCTTAATTAAAACGAAGACTAGGTGTTGTTTGATTGTTCTTTGGGAATTTTTGCTTTGACATATGTCGTGAATTTTTAGGTTTTTTTGCCTTTAGTGATCTTGTAAACAACGGGCGATGGAGAGGGAGGTTAGGGGTTTTCAAGAAAAGCGTGAACAGGTTTTTTCACGAAACAGCAAGAAATGTTTCCTTTTCTACATTGGCCGCAAAGCGTATCCTTTTCGCTTTCACTTGAGAAGAACCAATTGAAGATTATATATTTTCTTTCGAGTACTATACCCCTTTTTTACAATACATGCGTTCAATCTTCGTTCAACTTTTTCTCTCAAACACTGTCCCTTTTTTGACATAACATGCTTCCCATCTTCGTTCACCTGGTCTTGTGTGTGCGTTATCTATTTGAAAAGGAGGCACCATTCTTAGTTTTTTCCTTTGAAACGTAACCGTTATTTGGGTCTCAGTAAAGACCGTTAGGTTCTAGTACGACATCGACTACGACGAGGTTTTCCAACAGACAACTCAAAGAGCGCCTGCGAATGAGTCAGTCATTTTGGCGGGAAAACGAGATAGCCGTCTTCATTTCACGACGAGTTTTTGGTGAGAACGGCTTAGTAGCGAAAAAAAGTCCTCGAAACGTTACGTAAGTGATGTCGTCTTTTTGAAATCACAAAAGGGCTTAGCTATAATCATTCAAAACAGTCGCTTCACGTTCATCGTTTACAAAGAGTACTTGTACTAGAGCCTAGACGTCCCTAGTGATTTCCCTTCTACACACCGAAAGAAGAGAAAAGAACGATTCGAACCTTTTTTTTTACTAACACAGAAGCTTATGAGTGTGTTTTTGTCTCAGGTGTTTGTGTTTCAACACATGTACTGGGTGACATTAGCTGTGGTTTACATCACCGTCCAAAGTACTATCAGCATCTTCAATTTCGGTTTCATATTATGGTGCTTTTTCTTCCTATGGCATGGGCAAGCGCTCTATCTTCAGCCGAGAACACGGCTGTTTAGACTGTGGAAAATTTTCATTGGATACAACTACTTTACGCTCCTAGCTAAAGTTTGTTTGCAGGTAAGCATCATTTAAACTGATGCCGGCGATACGCTAGTCTCCCTCGCAGCCGTTCTGTGTGTCGTCACGCAACGCTCCTGACGAGACACAGAACGGCTGCGAGAGAGTCTAGCGATACGCCGTAACCTTTTTCCTTTTACTCAGAGTGGAGAAGTTTTATTCTGATGCAATTTTTGTAGTATTTGAGAAAATTGTTCTTGTTTGGTTTACACGGTTAAAAGAAAATGCGCGCAACGGACGCATTCCGTGGATGAACATTGTTTTTGTTGCTGTTGTTGTTTTATATTTTTGGGATTTCGCCCACGCCAAACTCTCTCAAAGCAAGGTTTTTGTCGAACGTTCAGATCCTGGAAGTAAATCTCTTCAAACACATCGTCACCATCCTTGACACTAAGAATATCTCTCTAAAAAAATTGAACGCGGAATAATGCCTCGCATACAAAAGTCGCCACAAAAGTCGAAACTAAGTAGTATTTTTCCCAGGATTTCATTTGTGTACAACACTGTGAAGGAATCACCCGAGGACCAAATCTGGGGGTTCGAATAAATTTGACCTGTCTGAGTTCCTTCTGTTATAAACAGATCGGCTACACCTCCCCCCCCCCCCCCACCCCCACTCCCTAAATCTGAAATGCCCTTTTCTCTTAAATGAAAACTAACTACTTGCCTGTGGTATTTATTTATTTATTTATTTATTTATTTATTTATTTATTTATTTATTTATTTATTTATTTATTTATTTATTTGCCACACATTGAATTGGTATTTAAAAGTGTTGGTTTTTGTGGAGGGAGCGTTGTTGGTTCTTGTCCCTGCTCCGAGGGTTTTTCTCCGGGTCGTCTGGTTTTCTTCCCCCCACAAAAACCGACACTTCTAAATTCCAGTTATATAACAAGCTGAATTCTACACGCGTTTTGATTGGTTCTTACTTATGATCTATTGGAGGACAGGCGCGTAGGTGACGTCATCATTAACAACTTTTGTTTCTTATATAAAACAAATAGATTCCATGATGCCGTGCGTCTGTTCAGTAATAGATCTAAATAGACGTCAAAATGTGGTAAGAACATCACTCTTTTGTTCTTACCACATTTTGACGTCATCTGTGATTTGTTACTGAACAGACGCACGGCAGCGTGGAATCTATTTGTTAAATCGACCCAGAACGTACGGACACCTTTGAAATTCCTTAAGGAAAAAACTGCTCGAAATTTGCGCAATTAGCTCTGACTGAATTGTCGTGCTGTAAAGAAATAACTCTTTTTTTTGTTATTTCCCTTCAGCTTGTGTCGTGTGTGTATGTAGACTATGTCAAGAAGCACACGGGTTGTTGGGCGCTACAGCTGTTAAGCTTGTTCTGTCTCAGACAAGGTGGATACAAAAACAAAACAGACACCGCCATCGCTGACTGCGTAGCGCCGGATGACACCGGGCTTGCTATGGACTGCGCATGCTTCACGTTCCTGGTCATTCAGTATCGCGTGTTCACATCTGATTATTTTAAACATGTTGTGCGCGACCACAGAGAGCAATCTGACATGGCGAGCAGGTGGGTTCGTCCAGGTTGCTATTCGGTTACTTTTAAAAAAGAAATATGAAGGAAATGTGATGTTGTAGAGTGTTCTCACGGCGGCCATGTTGGAGAGCTAAACAATAAAAGATATTTGCATAATAATAAAGTTTATTTCCCAAAGGAAAATCATTCTATTGTTTCACTTCTCCAAGATGGCCGCCGTGAACACACTATATATTTTAAGCCTTTGAATAAATGACAGAACTAGAACTAGAGCATCCAAACTATTAATCGGAATGTCATAGGTTCGGTTGGGAGAACTCAGATTTTCCTTTTTTCCGAGAATGCCTGTCACTGACTGAAGAGTACATCTCTATCACGGCTAAAATACTTCAGTTTGCTTTTGATGGCATAAAGATGAAAGCAAAATAGGAATGGAGAAGGGCACAATATAGTGGAACTAATTATGGCCCTTTAACAATGTTGATTACATTCGATTAAACTTCTCAATATCATGTGGCTCATTATCTATTAATACGCGGACACATAACAGACACACACATTCACACTTGTTACAATCAGGTTAATTAGTATTGAGCAAAATAATGTATAACTGTATATTTGTCTCCAAAGGGGAGCGGAGCTAGTTTATGAGCATGTTCGGACTCAGTTAGATGCTGTCAGACGAGAAGACAAAGGAAAAATGGATCGAATCAGGAAATCGTAAGTAGTTGTTTCTCTGTAAAAATGTTTATGTTATTAATGTTTTAAAACTACAACAGAAGCATAGTGACTACAAAGCTTTGTTTTATTTGCAAATAGCTGTAGCATTAGCATCTGATCATTGTTAAGGCTAGCAAGTTCTATTAGTGCCAACAGCGAAGAACACGTGAACACTTCATTAAAAAATCTTTCTGGTGCCAAGCGCGGCACCTTACCGGTGCAAAACGCAGGTAAACTTGTATTCAGCCAAGCGCGGGAAATCATGTTACCAGTGCCAAGCGCGGGAATTCGCCAGCGTAATCAGTGTCAACTGGAAACGCGGGAAAACGTGTAACACGTGCCAAGCGCGGGAAAAAATGTAACCAGTTTCAAGTGCGGGAAAACCGTTGTAACCTGCCGTTTATTTTATCATGTTGTTTCCATTATAGGCTTTACAAACTGAAAAAGAAGCTTGCTAAGTTGCACCCGGAAGGAGAACAGTACGAGCCGCAGTCCCACTATGAAGGTACATAATGCTGAACTTTTGGGAAAAAAAAAAAATAATGCTGAACTTTTTCCCCTCGTTGCATTTCTTAGACAAACCAACAAATTCTCCTTTATATTCTTCACATATTTCTGATGGTATTCGTTGTAAGAATTTATCTAAGATCACGTTAACTTACTTTTGTACAGCGATCTACTCTGGGGATTACAAATGGTTTGAGAGTGAATCAGAAGATGAAATAGAGAGTGAGTCTCCCACAGGGACACCAACTCACGACAGGACTCCCTGTCCAAGTGAAGCAGAAGGAGACCAAACCGAAACCAAGGAGACTGGAGACAAAGGTATAACTCAATAGGAGAATGAAAATGGATTTGCTACTTTGAAATCCAGCTATTTAGACTGCTAGCAGTCCCTTTCTGGATAGTCGAGAGCTGAGGGCGCGCGAAATAGCTGAGCAAAAAAACTCGAGACTGGAGCTAGGAGAAAAAGACGAGAAGAGACTGCCCATACCAGCTATCGTTTTCTTAAATTTTTGTTTGTTACATAGGTAAAGTTCCGGTGGTGAAATCTCAAACTTGCCTATAGGAGAATCTTTCTATACTATTGTCATAGTTTGAAGTGTCTCTAAGCTGTCTCTTTGCGCGGGCCTCCGAGCCGACTGCTAATCATTTTACACTTCTGTACGTAGCGAAACCAACAGAAACCACAGGTGGGGCAACCTCATCTAGTGGGCGGGAAATTGCTAGCAGCTCTGCGGATGAAGATGACGACTTCCTGAACGTCATTGCTCCTGAATTACCCGAAGACGACGGAGAACCCGAGGGATTTGTGGACAAGATTAAGCGGTGGTGTAGCTGGCTTTATTACTATATCGCCATCTCTGTGGATAAAGTCATAGACCTGCTAAATGACATTTCGAAAGACTATCGAGAGATTGCTGACCAGCTGAAGAAAGAACGCAAGGAGAAAAGAATTGAGAAGCTTCGTCGTGCTAAGTTCGGTTACGCGGGTGCTCGGCTTCGGCTCGGAGAAGCTTCAGACCCCGAGGCAGACACAAAGGTTCAGTAGATCATGTTATTGCAATACCTTCCTTCCTTTAAATATGAGGTTATTCTTTGGAGAGCCTAGTTTTATTTTGTTCTTGTTTAACTAAATATGATCTTTATGACAGGGATAAATTAAGTTTTTTTTTTAATTAACAGATTACATTCGCAAAACGCTGCCAAGTACACTTACCTTACGTTCCTTACTTACATGTCGCTACTAAACTTACAAAATTTTTCTTACATACCATGCATAACTTACAATACAATACTGACTGATAATACATCGCTTAACACAACAATACACTACTTACTAATCACGTACAATACGAGACTTGCGTACAATACGTCACTAATACATTACAATACTTGCATTATATATAATTATAATTACAATACATTAATTACTTGGAACACGCTACAATTATACTTACAATCATTCTTTACAATTAAAAAAGGAAGCAAATAGGGTGAATGAGTTTATGGTGTTTTTTTTTTAATTTATTTTGTTCCTGTTCCTGTTCCTTTTCCTTTTGGATTTAGTTTTTCGCTACATTAGTATGCCTCACATTTAACCTATGTTCCACCAGAATTCCTTTAGTGTAACGTTAATCACTCATATAACCTTGAAACTAAACCAAATGTTATTTAATCTGCCTGAATATCCATCATATTCATTCAATCGAGCATGTTTTCCCATTTATAAACACATGCAATGATTATTCCACTATGGACTTGTGTTGTTGGGAAACAAAATATATTTCTTAGCGTTTTTTTGTCAGAAACATTTTGTTTCCTTAGTTAATGGAACGTGAGCGCGCAAATGGACAAAAACAGAAAAGTAGCTTTAGCTCCTCTTTGTGAATTTCCTAATTATTTCTCTTTGCTTCCATTTCTTGAACACTCAGAGTATGACGTCACGAGTCACAATGGAGGACGACGATGCGTGGTCAGCGTCAAACTTGGATCTGGATGATGTTGATGGCAGCGCCAGCTGGCGGAAATCCAACATGCGCATTTCACGTCTCACAATAGCGTTTGTTTACGCACTGCTAGCCAACACTGATCTTCTGTGTTACATGCTGATGATATTAAACCATATGGTTTACGCCAGTGTCTTGTCAATGCCACTTCCATTCTTGGTGTTCCTGTGGGGCATGCTATCGATCCCCAGGCCGACCAAGATCTTCTGGATCACGGTGATGACATACACGCAGGTGGTGATCGTTGTGAAGTACTTGTTCAAGTTTCAGTTCATTGATATCAATGATTGTAATCGAGCGGAAGGTTTAGAGAAGAACAGCCCCATGTGTCCACCCAGACTGATCGGAATCGAACGAGATGGCCACACTTCCGCTTACGATCTCCTGTTGTTGTTGGTTCTCTTCTTTCACAGATATTCTCTGAAGGTAATTCTGTGCTATAGATACATAGATGCGTTTCAACTAAAACAATTTTGAATCTGACCTAAAAACAGTAAAAATTTCACCTCTTAAAAACTTTTAAAATACTCAATTTTCGGCAATCATAAGTTGCCTTCGTTAGGATTTGAAACTGTTTGCACAATTTACTGTTCTTGATTGCCGCTTGTCCCCAGGGATGCTACCATTGGTAAATAAACCTGTCGGAAATGTATATGTTCGCTAACACAGTTGTGGTCTTGGATAGAATGTAATGCTTCCAGAAAAAGCCGTTCTTGCTTATTGTTCACGTTTCTTTCTAAAATTTCAACGTATTCTGGGTGAATTGTCGTGATCTGTTTATCGGGCGTGGTGTAGTTTTAATTGCATGTTCAACGCTGATCGCCCAAATAACGTACATAGATGTATCAGCTTTGTGTTTATAGCTCAGTTGGTGAGGATACAGTCGTTGAAGCAGAGCCTTGGATGTAAGAGAAAATCCGGAATAAAATAAGACCCCTCCGATACAAGAATTAATGGCTATAGATATATGCGTCTTGGACAGAAGCCCCCACCCTCTCCTTTATCTCAGATATAGATTTCCTCCACAGATATTATTTAAGACCCTCCAGATGGCAGAGATGAAGTGTGAATAATGAATAGTGAAAATGAAGAGTGCAAGATATAAAACGTCTCATGTCAATTAGTAAGATGCATAGGCTGCCAGGACAAAAGCTTTAAGGGCTATGGCGCCCAAAATGGTCGCAATTTGAAGGGCTATAAAATAAACCCATTACCGGGGCCAGTTATTTATACAGAGTCTACCTTAGGCCGCGGCTTAAGAAATCAGTGGGCCTCCAAATCTGTTTACAAGTGGTTTATTTGAAGTAGATAAATAGTTTTCTAGTCTGGGATGCAAGCCTTCTTGTTACCGTCAGCAGAAGACAATGTTTAGATATGATTGTTGGCCAAACTGAAAATGGCTTAGAACGTGGTTTTGTTAAACACCGTCTAAACTGTCTTTTAATAACTATCCCATTGTGTCGTTTAGTTTTTAATCCTAAAATGAGTGGTTTAACCTCCGCAAGGGCGTTAATCCTTGTGAAGAATTACTTTAGAAATTCAAATTCCATTCAGGTAATCTTTTCCCTTTACGCGACCAGTCCAATAAGCGTACGAAAACGTGGCAAAGAATGCCAGGTAAGAAGCTGTGTATGTGTTGAAGAGTTGGTATCTTATTTTCACAGGTGCACGGTTTGTGGAAAGACAAAACGAATGGAGACGAAGGAGATGATACTGACGAAGGACCCACGTCACCTGTATCACCTCCAGGTATTTAACTGAGAAAGCAGTTTTCATTTCAATGTCGTAAACCCATTTTATTTTATTTTTATCGTTATAAGGGGCATTGTTGTGTTCTGCACACGTGTAAAAAATAAAATAAATTATTATTATTATTATTATTATTATTATTATTATTATTATTATTATTATTATTATTATTATTATTATTATTATTATTATTATTATTAATAAGGGGCATTGTTGTGTTCTGCACACGTGTAAGGCTGCTTTTGTCGCTAGGTTAGAAACCACCAGTCGATTATTGCAGCGAAGGCGGATTTCTCAGGACAAAAATTGCGAAGTGTTTCACACAGTTACCTTCGTTTGTAACGTGACCTGGAACACTTTGGTAATTGCTCTGCGGTGAAAGTTGTGAGGTGGATAAAGTGACCTCCCCATCGCTTTTGACTTTCAACGAAACCTTTTGATAACGGCACGTGTTAAATCCTCCCCATCCCCTTCCTCCCAAATGGAGACCCGCTCCTCTTCAATGCCAGAAGTTATCGTTGTGTAGAGGTTTGTTTATTCAAGTGTTGTTTTATGGCTGTGTCCTGTAGCAATCGCAGGAAGGAGTAACGTAACCTCGCATGGTAAAAAATACGAGAAAATGGCCGTGAAACTGAAATCTCTGTCAATATTCTTCAGGTCAGTTCGCCCCCGGTTATGGTGGCTCCATGATGCTGGACAGATCGCTCTCCACGGAAACTAGCGTCTCAACACAGCAATCACAGGTCTGTACACCATTCATCTCGTAAGAGTGTCACCGTTTGAAATAATATGAAGTGAAAGATCACAGAAAAGTATCGCCTGGTATGGCATTAAAGCCCGACCAAGATGAGCACAGCGGTTGGGGAAACTTCGCTTTTTTTTCTCTTTTACCGCGCGCCCCAATTTGGAGGTCAGATTTTTTTAAATCCCCCCCCCCCTCTCCTTTCAATTCCGCCGCCACCACCATCTTCAAATTTGCAAAGAAAGGGTACCAAACAGTAGTTGTTTTGTCTCATGGTAGTAAAACAGTTAAAACAAGACGTCTGTGACACGCAGTACATTTGTGTTATGTTTCAGTTGGTAAAATTTTGGTTATTTTTTCAAAACTCATGACTTGAAATAAGTTCCCTATTCCACCCCCTCCCTTGCTTCTCGAGTCCTGAAAACAAATAAGCTCCGCACCCCCCCCCCCCCCCCCCCCCAGCTAAATGGGACTTTATTTTGTTGGCTTGTAAAACTTCATTTTCTCTTGCAAAGCAGCAAATTTAATACGTTAATTGCGCGGCGAAGCTTTAGTCATGCCTTCGGTAACCGCATCACGACAAAGTGCTGATCAATGCATTAAACAGGTATTTTGCTTTCAGGATGTCGAGACGGGTGATGGAGATAGCAAGCACAGAAATCAGGAGCGGTTAGTTAACAATTATTCCACGAGCGCGCGTTGGATATGAGATGATAGATAGCCAACGAGGCGCGAAGCGCCGAGTTGGCTATAATCATTCCATATCCAACAAGCGCAAGTGGAATAATTGTTTTATTAAAAACAATCAAGAAATATTGCTAGATCTTACTGATTTCGCTGCGCAATAATAACCAGCAGACAATTTAATGACCGCCATTTCTCGGCCATGGTATAATGGCTCATATACCATGGCCGCTAAGCCAATCAAATCCCTCGAATTGCATTATACAATGATTCAGTTTTTAATAATAATTATTAGACCATAATTATACGTATCCTCACGGTTGAAATGGACTCAGGCGATTGCGGGGTTTATATCTCAACGAAGGCTTTTGTTTACTTACAAACGAGCCGCCATGATCTACTGAAACTAACACGGGAACACCACACAGCTCATAATACGGGTAAAAGGATTGGCTTGAAGACAGCAGCAGAGCAGTGAATAAACATTCGTGGTCCTCGTCTTTTCTTTTCTTTTTTTTTTCCTACCTGGCTGCCCAAGCTCACTATCCGATAACATGAACGTAAAAAGGAGCCGTCTTGAAAGGCTCCAGCAGATCGAGATTGTCGCCCTAGCTTGCAGGGTTTTGGCGTAAAATGGAAAGAGTGATAGAGAAACGTCTGAGGGTGTTCTGAGCTCGTTCGCGTATTTCTTTTGGGCCGTGCGAAGTCTTTTGGCTGTTAAAATCGTTTTCCCTAAAGGGTTCACGCCAGTGTGGCGCCCTCGGGCTGAAGGGATGGCGCGCGAATCCCGCTTAGTGGCCGAGGGAAGATTTCTTTCTTTCTTTCATTTTTTTTTTTGTTTCCTTCTTTCGCCTTTGAAAGCCACGAATAAGGCTGCTTAATAAACTGTTGTGGCTTTCTTGTTGTTCTAAAATTTTGCGGTTTTCTGTGTTACCACTGATGAGATACAGAAATGCCACAGACTGCCATGTGTTTGTAAGAATGGTTAGTGTCGAGCGACCGGTTATGCAAAAATGGCTGGCATTTTAATATTCTTTGTCTGCATTCAAATAAGCCCTAGTCTCGTCCAAGGTAAAATATTCTTTTGATTTTTGAACTCAAGAACGAGGTAAGTAGGGCTAATTTGAATGCAAACTAAAGAATATTGAATGAAGACTAAAAAATATTGAAATGTCAGCCATTTTTGCGTAGGGTCAACCGGTCAAAACCGTCCGTATTAAAGATTCTCAAGCAAATGTTTGTTTAAAAATATGAGTTATCACAGGAAAGTTGAAGAGACTTAAAGGATTTTGGTTGTGTAATGCTTTCAGGGAGATATTACATAGTATTGGAACCGCGATTGAAAAAGGTTTAAGCCCGCAGCTGTGCTGATTATATTTTTGGCCAGTGTCTTTCAGTTAACAGCTGAATTGAAAACCCAATTTTCTAGTTTTTAAATAGATCAAAGTTGTTTAATATACTATTTTGAAAGATAACCGTAGAACAACCAACTTAACGTCATTCTTCGAATTCATTCTTTGGAAAGTTGTTTCCAAGAAAACGAAATCGTGGCTGAAATATCAAAGCGACCCAAACATTTAGCATTTTAAGAGAAGTATCAACGCAAGAACATAACGTGTCGGCGTCATCCTGTCGCCATTATCAAATACAAATTGTTAAGGTTATGAGTTAGAATTATAGCAGTTTAAGTGTGAAAATGGATAATGTCAACTAATCATAATTTTCACACTTCAACTGCTACATTCATAATTTGCATTTGATAATGGCGACAGATATGGGTTGATATTTCTTTTAAAAAAGCCAAACATTGCTATTTAATTTCAAAAACAATTATTTTTTTGCACTTGTATTCTATAGACAGCTTAGTATAAATAGCATGAATGCTAATAACGTTGAATTACAAATATTTATGTACAGAACGGTGGTCAGCTGAACTATTTTGTCTGTGGTTTCTGCACCGTGATGCAAACGTTGTTGGCATGAGAGCGAGCAGCTCAGTTTTAAAAACTATGTCTTCTGGTCTTTGCAGACTGTCGTGGATTCGAAATCTCAGACAAGGATGCGCTCCTTCTCTTCAAGAGCGCCTTTTCCTTCCTGTATTGTGTTCCATGGGCTTCTGCAGCATTTAAAATTGCTCTTGTATAGTTCCTAATTTTCTGATGCATACTCAGTGCACGTAAGACGCCATTGAAGTGCCCATCGTTTTCTTTGCAATGCGCAGTCCTTCGCCGATTCGAAATCTCAGGCCATGATGCCGTACGGCAAATCAAAGGCGAGTTTTTTTTTACATTGAGTTTCACTAACTTCAAGTGCGAGGAAAATTTGTCTGGAATAGTTTTGAATTTCGTCTCGCATACTTTGAGCGCGTAAAATGGTTTTGATTTTCTTAACTTGCCGTCCTGGGTTCGAAATCTCCAGCCGTGATTCCGTCCGTGCAGTCGAAGTTGTGTTTTCCTCTTTAAAGTGCTTCTCACGAACCCCAGGTTCCAGGGAAATTTGTCCAGGACAGCTCTGAATTTCCTCTTGTACGGTTTGACCGCAAAAGGTGGCCTTCAGCTCCCTAACTTTTTCTTTGAAGTCACTGACTCTCCATAAAATCAGTAACGGGTCCACCGCCTTGGGAATCGCAAAAGAAATTGTTATGAGAAAACTTAGCGGTTGCTGTTGAAGTAGCTCGATCCCAAACACAGTTTCTACTGATGCTAGAATTATACACGGTAAGTAAGAAGCGAAATATAGCGCTTTTCTGATAATTATGGTGTAGAAGGCTCTTCGGCGCTTTCTTGCTGTCGGCGAGTTTGCATTCTGCCCTGCTGCCTCCATAGTTTGGGAATGCTTTCGAATGGCCTTCAAAGATAAGAACCCAAGGACGACGATCAACAGAAGGTAACCGAAAGTGAAGAAGCTGGTGATTTGGAAAGTCTTTTTTTGACGATATATATCTCCGTAGAATGCAGCTGACTTTTCGCCGATATCTATTTTATAGAGCGGGATGTGAACGATTCCAGCTATGAGTATGTTCAGAATCCACTTGAGAAGGATGATTACCAACACTTTTGTCTTAGTCTTGTTCACCTTGTAGAAGTTAGGCCAACACACCGCCAAATATCTGTCCGTTGTTTGCAGTGCCACAGTCGAGAGAGAAAGGAGAACAAATAAAGTGTATATTAAAGAGGAGATGAGCGAGGCAAACGCTTTCTCTCGGATACTTGGAATTTCGAAAACTGAATAGCAAATGAAGGGAAGCATTATGATGACAATGTAAAGGAAGTCAATGAACGACAAATCGATGAACAGAAAATACGTTAATTTTTGGAGAGTTTTGTGACGGCAAAAGAGAAAGATCAACAAACCGTTTCCAATGATAGCCGCTAACGCGACAACGACTCCAAGAGTTTTCTGGAGAGTTACCATGTGATCATCATTACCAGGAGTGGCATTTTTGTCGGAAGTGTAATTCCTCGTCAGGTTTTCATCTAGCGAAACCATGTTACCACCTTGTTCTGTTGATTTTGTGCTCGATCGATTTTGATATACAGTGTAGGAAGAGTGCGGTTCGAAATGAAAATTTTTGGGCATTAAAACTTCCGTAAACATGTAAACATATGGTGGAGTTATTGTTTGTGAAAACCTGTTCTCATAAATTCATGGCTGAGAAAACCAAAGACGAGACATCAGTGTGCTTTGGACAATGAGACATGTAGGATTATTTATTGTTTTCTGTCTTCCTTCTTATGCTAAAACCATTCTTCTTGTCATTTCTTTTAGTTAAATCAGTCTAGTTAGAATGTTAAATATATCACTCCCAGCTAAGCGGCTCAAAAGTAAACGCGAATGTAATTATTCCTTGTTTTTTTTTCTCCTTTTAGTGGACTATGTTTCCCTGTGGTAACATTCTTCCGGCGTATCTATGATCCTGAGGTGGGCTCCGGTGCCGTTGACGTGTACGCCATGATGTTTGCCTGTCAGTTCATTATTTTCATCATCATCGTTTTCAGCTGGTCAGCGTTTTCCTCCCCAGAGGTACGAAAAAGGCAATACAGCGTAAGAAAGTAAATACTAGTTATGCAATGCTTTCGAGTGGTATACCGTGAAATATCCCACGAGTGACTTTGATTTTTCTTAGTATACACACGAGCCTTTAGGCGAGTGTATATACTAAGAAAAGTCAAAGTCACTCGTGGGATATTCACGGTATACCACGAGAAAGCAAATTGCATAACTAATGTATCCCATGCCACTCATTGAATTAACACAAAACGTCACTCCTTAATGCTTTAACCGCAAATACAATCAGTGAAAAAATATTCAACAGATTGGCAACGTTTCTTGAAAGTACACTATTTTGATAAAAAAATATAAATGGGTACTGCTCATTAAATGTATAAAAGCCTTTCAACAAAAGGTAAGAAGTATTCAGGAAAAACTCATTGACAAACTGGTTATTAGGCCGCGAGGAACGCCGGGATTGTTCCTGGAGTACTACCCGTTGCATACCGCAGAATATGCAACGGGTTTCTAGCTTTCTGATTGGCTGTGATCTCTATGGCATGGGATAAAGTAGTTTATTTAATGTCAATAGCACGGGGAGTGCTTACGCAATCTCCCGAGCCAGAGGCTCATGATAAAGTGCTTGATAACAATCCAGATCGAATTGGAATTTGGAAATGTTGGTTCACGAGAAGAAGGGAAAACCGGAGAACTCGGAGAAAAAACCTCTCTGAGCAAGGACACACTCTTTCGAGTATTTGATATAGCTTCTCAAACTATCTATAATTCTAGGGCAAATTCAAAGCAAACGTTGGCCAAATTTTAGGATAATTAAGATCGCATTTCCAAACCGCCTTCGCGGTGGTAATTTCCTTTGTTTTCTCTCTATCAATTATTAATGAGTTTGAGAATAATTTTTTGCAAACACCATTTAATAAATCGTTAATCCTCGTGACATGGCGCCATTGGGAAGTTGCAAACAAGACCCTTGGTTTAAAAGTGAATATTATGGCTGGCTCCGCAAGCGGTCAAGAGGAGTCAAATCCTGCGCCGTGATTGGCTACCCGAGCGGGCAAGATGGAGCTATCTCGGGATTACCCTTTGCCTGTTCGGCATGGAAAGTTTAATCCTCGAACAATGCATCATGGGTTCTAGCGTCTCGGTCCATAAAAACGATATCCAGCCATCCTGACCTCACGCTTGGTCAATAACGCATATGTAAAGTATGTGAAATGGACATACATATAAGCTGCAGATGAATCATGTTACGAGTGTAAGGTTCTTCAATCTTGTTTGCAAAGAACGCGTAAGAAAAGCTCATGGTTGAACCGGATTTGAACCAGTCACCTTGAGCTTGTATGAGCCTGCAGTCTTGCTTGATATATTTGTTTTTCTTCCTTTTAGCCAAAGCCTCAGGCACAGTTCATGCAAATTATAGAGCAAAACGTGGTATGTTGGGCTGAATTTTTTCTTTTTTATAAATCACTTTTTACTGGTAGCAGGGTCGTTTCTGTACAGCGCGTCATTAGTCATTATATGCGCTCAGCTAGGTAAGACGCTATACGACTGGGTACCAATCGATGTAGTACGAAACCTAGCCTGCGCAACAAGCGTTTGTGTGGGGTTTGGTGCGTTTTTTCCTTTTTGACCGTCCTAATTTCCGCACGGTCAAACAGCGAAAAACGCACCAAACATTACAAAAATGCTTGTTGTGCAGGCTATACGAAAGATAAGATACAATATGATACGGTAAGATAGATCTGATACAATACGATGCAATACAGCGCAATGCTATGCAATGCAATGCAAACGTTGTTTATGGGTCTGAAGCTTCAAGCCTTACCACAAGTGGCACAGTAACCAAGATCTGACCGTCGGCGCTTACCCAATCTACACAAGCTCTATTATGAATCAGGCTAGCTAGATCTTTTGAAGGGCGATGCCTCCTTTTGCTGCTGCGCATGCGTGCTACGCATTTCGGGATGGTCCGAGTAACTCTGTTTTCGTTAGGATAGTACATGTTAATTCCAAGGTATTTTTGGGCTGTTTATGATTATACGGGTAAAGAAGATTTTAACAAAGGCTATTGAAATCAAAAACGAAAACTGGCGGAAACCACGCATTTTTCAGAAGTAATTAGGCTTCAATTTGTAAAGAAAAATGCCATAAACTGTTGTTTAGTTTGGATCTTTTTAGAAGTATTGTTGCTTAATTATTTGTGAAAAAAAAATAAATAAATAAAAAAGTGTGGTTACTTACAATTTTCTCTTTGGATTCCAGTAGCCGTTGCTAAGATCAACTTCTCCCGCATAGTCATAAACTGTACAAAAAACCCCTGTTTTAGGAGGCACCGTCCTTAAAATATTCTGATATTCTTATCCGATGGAATCACGAAGGAATTTATGATTTAATTGTTTTCATATTGTTTGTTTGTCTACCACACATTTGTTACTCTTGTCAAATCAGTTTTTCCTTTTTTCCAGGTACCGAAAACTTTCCTGTACATGCTGTTGACACAGTTTTTACTCATCATCATCGACAGGTAAATTTTATGGATCCATTTCTTTCCAGGACTCTGAATATCAATCCACCGCATCGATAAAGATGGCGACTGATATATTTACCCATAATTCTTAACATACGAAAACCCTACAACGCTCATAAAAACTACACTGTTCACAGTCCCCTATTTTTCCGTGGGATTTTCGAGACTCGTACGCTTCGATCGAACTCCAGACATCTTGGTTTATAACAGCGAGCGCAACTACCGAGAGCATTGAGAGTGGGGAGGCGGTGGACCCTATTTTTCTCGCTCCTCCTCCCCCACTCAACATACTGACTAGGGCCCCCCCCCCCCCCCCCCCCATTAGGCACTCTCCCCAGCTTGCGCTCGCCTTTACAGACCAGGATGGCGGGAGTTCGATCGAAGCGTACGAGTCTCGGAAAGTCCTACGGAAAAATAGGAGACTGTGAACAGTCTAATAAAAACGGACAGAAAATTTCTGTAAACTTCAAACCGAGCATACACGATGCTGTTAGTACAGGGGCGAACTTTGCAAAAAGCTCTGATTGCTATTGACTGTGTTACGTTCGCAGGGTTTTGTGTTGGATGTACGGCCTCCATCTTTCTCCGTATGATGGATTCCTCCTACCTATTCCCATACGACTTATTGTATTCTTTTAACCCGTGAAGCCCATTATCAACAGACAAATTCTTCCCACTGGTCTCCATATTTTTCTTACAGTTATAGTTGGGAGAAATTGTGTAGAGATTTTCTTTATTGATTAATCCCTTAATTTTCATTACTTGTAAGCTTCATCGTCCTATAGGGACTCGATCGATGCTTCATGTAAGATTTGAGTGGTATGTCAAGAGAGTAGCGGTTGTTACACACACTATAGAACTCCTGTGGTAACTGACCAAAATGTGAGAAATTAACCCTGGTGATTCTTGTACCGAGAAGACCTTGAGTTTGAAAATAGCCGGCGGCTATGTACAATGAAATTCTTTTCCCGCGGTAAAGGGCCAATCTTACGAGACACCATATCGTACTGGCTGCATTTGGCGATCGAAATTACGAATTCGAAGACGAAGAATATATACGTTACCTGGCGCATGGGATGGTGGTATTTTTCATATGTCACGACGATTCAAATCATCGCCGCTCGCTTGGTCTAGCTTACCACCCAGAGTGCTGTCGTTGATGAAGCACAGTCTGTTGATTGGCTATTTTGTCTTGTATAACTTCCATACTGTAACTTTAAACCGTTTAATAATAGTGGGGAACATTAAAGCGAATTTCACTCCAGTTGGAAATTCTTAAGTTGATGTCATAATCATGATGTCTCTGAGTCGCTGATAAACATTTTTAAATATGTCATGAATTATTCTCACTGAGATAATACACTGTGGTTAGGGGTCAAATATTTCACCACCCCCCCCCCCCTCCCCCTCCCAATCAGCTTGGGCAATGTGAACATAAAATACGTTATGTTATTTTCATTCCAGATACTTATACCTAAGAAAGTTTGTGATTGCAAAGCTGATTTACAATGTTTGCCTGGTAATCGTGTTTCACATATTCATGTTTTTTATCGTCCCACTCGTAACCCAAAGGTAAGGAGGGTCAGTTTATTGTACTTACAATACATCTTTTTGCGTTTTCTCAACCATGTTTTTTCTTGTAAATTTCTTTGACATAGCAAAGTAAATTTTTTTGAACAAATGTACAGCGCCAACTAGTACAACGATTTTTTTTTCGTTTCCAAAAAGTTATTTTCAGATCAAAACAAAACTGCGTCATTTTAGTTAATCAAGCTCGATGAATGTCTCAGAAATAAGTGTTAAAACATCTTCAACAGGAAGTAGTAGACATCGTGGTGTTCCTTAGGTCTCTGAGTAGAAAACTAAGTTGTTAAGTAACTGGGTGGGCTAAAAATTGCTTCACACTTCATTTGTCATTTTTCTTAACCCTTTAACCCCTTATATCAAAGAACAAATTATTTTATCTTGTTCCTATATTTTTCTTATAAAAGTACTGGGGTGAAGTTATTAAAATATCATAAAAGTTCACCTTGGGTGATCATATCCCTAATTCTCAGTGATTGAATAAGCAATATCACAAGGAGAAATTTGATACCGATTACTGTTACGGTTTAAAGGGTTTAAAAAAGTTAGCGTCTTACAGGAAGCTGATTTTCATTTGACAGCTGACGTTAGACGAGATACTTAGAATCTCTGAATATATTGAAGCAAAAGGGAATATTTATTACACATGTAATGACAGCTCACTTTTGTTGTAGCGTTCACAATTTATCCATCATTTTCAGAGCTTTCATCGAAAACATCCCCGCCATCTTCATGTACATCTTCAAATGCATGTACTTCGGCCTTTCCGCTTACCAAGTACGCTGTGGCTACCCGACGAGAATCCTGGGAAATTTTCTGACGAAAAGCTATACTCTGACCAGCGGCATCTTATTCCAAGGGTAAGTGTGTGGTTACCGTGGCAATAACAAAGTTATGGACTTCATAACTTTCAAGGGAAGGGAAACATTTCATTCTACAGGTTAATGCATGCGCAAATACTCTAGTATTCGCTTAAGGACTGGTATTCTTTTTTTTTCATACGTTCGTTTGTCACAAAGAAAAGAGTTTTTCATGTGGGATTTCGTCAGTAAGTTTTTGCAGAATGCGACCACAATGGTCACGGTAAGGTCGTTCAACAAGTGAAAGATGAAATGTGCAATCAATTTATCTTCATTTGCGTTGTACATCTTGTACATTTCGTTTTGTCCTCTAAAATGA
This sequence comes from Pavona decussata, assembly GCF_977016875.1. Lineage (NCBI taxonomy): Eukaryota > Metazoa > Cnidaria > Anthozoa > Scleractinia > Agariciidae > Pavona > Pavona decussata. The sequence continues at coordinate 759,330 of NW_028145427.1, read as the reverse complement.
GCGTTTTTAGTAGCTCTATTTTTAATCGTCACAGTCTAATCAGCGTTTTAATATGCCTTATTTTAAACAACCTATTATCCTTCTACTGTTTTACTAGTTTCCAAGCCATTCCCTTCCTGCTGGAGTTGCGCAGTGTGTTGGACTGGGTTTGCACGGATACAACGCTGACCTTGTATCACTGGCTCAAGATGGAAGACATTTATGCTAATATATATGTACTGAAGTGCTACAGAGAGTCGGAGAAGGTAGGCAGTTGCTAATCCGGGTTAACGTATAACTTTTTAAGCAATTAGGAGGAAGACCAAACACGCGTGCAGCTGTCTACTTGAGCTCTGGAGCATTCATCATGATTTTTATGTCTGGAGAGATTGGCCATCTCCACGTTCATAATAAAATCCTATAAAATCTGTTCTATCTGACTGAATTTTGTCAGCGTTTTACCTTTCGCGCGGGAATAGTCTATCAAGGGAAACAGAATTTGATTTCCTCACAGATTGCAATTTAAATACATGGAAGATGATTGCAACGATCGCAATCAATCTTTCATGTAATAGATCAAACACGAGGAAGAGTGTTTGATCCAGTTTCCAAACACCGAGAAATGGGTTGAAAAAGCGAGGCGCAGCCGAGTATTTTTTTTCTTAACCATCTTCGAGATGTCTGGAGACGGATGAAACACCCTTGTTTTCTCTTTATGAATTCATGTATGAGTTTGAGAACCACAAATCTGATTCGCTGTCACTGGTTACTTATTTCCGGTTTTCTTTTTCGTTTTCACTTAGACTTGGTTCCAAGCAAGGGGACAAAAGTATTGGACCATGAGCAAGTGGGGCTTAGGTGGGCTCCTTGTGGCCCTTCTTGTGATTGTGATATGGTTCCCTCTTTTGTTCATGTCGTATATCAACTCTGTGTACACTAGCAATCTGCCACAAGACGCCACCTTCACGCTTTCTATTGGCGGATATCAGGTGTGTACTTCGTGTTGTAGCGTAACCCGAGAAATAAAATCGTAGCTGAAATTGGTTTACTTTGTTAATTAGTAACGAATGTCAGAAAGTGTCCGCTGGAGTATGCTTTGCTCCTTTTTTTACTGTGATAGATTAGAAAAGAATAAAAGTGTTCGCGTCTTTGGTTACAGTTGTTAAGGAGATCTTGCCTCTCGCCTGCTTTGCTTTAATGACAATGACAATGGAAAGAAGGAAATTGTTTCGGAAAACGCGAACTGCCGATAAAGGACATGTTACAACTATTGACTCCTTCTCCAGAATGGCTAAAGTTTAGTGTCTGTGACAGCTAAGGGGTGGGGAGGGTAGGGCATGTGACTCCCAAGTTACCGGAGGACGGAGACGAAGCATTTCTTTACCGAAAATGTGAATGAAGGTGTCTTTGCTGTTCTATACCTTATCACGGATCTGCTGCTGACCTTCCTACACTGCATCCCTCGCTTGTTTTGAGTTCATAAACTTGTCGATATTGTGGAATGATTATTATCAGTTACTTCCTGGGTTTGGCAAATTTTAGGGGGTGACGTGCACCGTTTGCAACGTCTTACATGGTTGGTCGAGAGGATAATAGAACGAACAACAGAAAACGTGCTCCTAACCCTAAAAAAACAATACAACTGCAGGTTATATATCAGCCAGAGGGTCCAGTGAAAATAGGGCTTTTGAAAGGTGCAGGTCTTCTGAATTTTAGAGGAGGGCCAGGAGTGGCCGTTAGTTAGAATCTGCTCTTTATGTTCTCTAATTATGAAACTGTCATTTTTTTTTTTCAGCCTCTTTTTAAAGTGAGTGCGCAGGAAAAATCTTTACACAGGCTGAGCGATGAAGAAATTGACAAGATAAAGACTGATCGGCCAGGTGGCTTTTCAGAAACAGAGGTACAGTTCACTAATTTGAGTGAGGTTACAGACACTTAACTCTACCTGAACGAAATTATTCATTAGTTACAATACAGAATTGAGATCATTAGAGTCCGATAAGGAAATGCCTGTTCCATTCAGAGTATTTCAAAAACTCTTTAATAATTCATAAGCCCATTGACCAATCAAATGGTCGATAATACATCACGTGCAGTGACTTAATATCGATAAACCTCCTCCTTATTAGTATGCGGTGTTTTTTTCGTATGCTAATTTCCAACGTTCACAAAAGCATAATTCTTATGAACTCTATTGACACACGCTTTTCCAGGAATGTTTTTGAAGCCGTTCAAAAAGCTCGTAGCACGTGTTTTATCGGGTCTAAAACTACTCGGCTGCGCCTCGTGGTTTAGACCCGAAAAAACACTCCTGTTCGTTTTTTAAACATTACTTAACAATCCCATTCATGTTTTTGTCCACACAGTTTTCTTCCTTTGTACACGAAAAACAACTGAGGAATAGAGAAATCGCGAGACTACCCCCCTCCCTACCCCACTTCTCCGCACCCCCTTCTCACCGGGTGTCAACAGGCTTAATTTGTTAACATCACTTTAAGGCCTTCATCCCATTCTTATCCTGAAATGTTTAATATGTCGCAGATGGAGGCCTTCCTTCAGGGTTATAAAGGCAGAAACACTGTACTGCAAGTAAAGATAGTTGGTAACTCCAGCTCCATATGGACTATCAGCCCTCCGTCACGGGATCTCATGACCAAGTACCTTTCAGACAACAATGTGACCATGCGCTTCAGTTATGAGTTCACCAGGTAATAACAATAATGTCTTTGTTCATTCGGATGAGGTATGGTAAACACTCCAAAAAACAAAAAAATCCAAGCTATAGGCCCTTATCACTCGGCGGCCATGTTGAGTCCCCGGGGAATAAAAAGCTTTGTTTTTGCACGGCAAGCCTCGCCCAGACGCGAATTCAGTGCGAGGCTTGCCGTGCAAAAACAAAGCTTTTTATTCTCCTGAGACTCAACATGGCCGCCGTGTGATAAAGGTCTAAAGGCCGATTTAGACGGTACAACTTTTGTTTACGACTGTCGCATGCAATTTCTAGAGCGCGCGCTGCTCGCGTCATGCAAAAAATCGCACACAACACTCGTCATTCAACATTGCCTATACCTACGATTGTCGTAGGATTTTAAAACATGTTTTAGAATCCTACGACATTTTTCGTTTTTGTGCGTCTGTCGTAAGGATGTTGTAGGTTGATTTACACGACGCGATTCGTGTTGTAGGCATGGCGTAAGTGTGTCGCATGCGACAAATCGTAGGCAAAATCGTACCGTTTAAATCGCCCTTTAGACAGTAGATTGACAGATAGACATTTTAATATTCACCTGTGGAAATTCGCGACTCGAAAAAGAATTCGAACGCCCACCATTTCTGTGTTTGTGACCTAACGGCGCAAGTACTTACGGAGTGCTATTGAAGCAAGGCCATAGCAAACTTGAATTAATGTCAACACTACAGAAAACCGCTCGAAAACGAATGGGTATTACTGTTTGTTTAAACTTACACTTCGCGGGTGTTTCCTTGTACAAGTTCATCAAGCACTTCAAGGGAAAAAAATGTTGTAAAAGTCATACCCAGTAGCTGTCAACGGTGACTCAAATTTTGTTAACATATATATTTTTTTTTCACTTTTAACCAGGGAACCTAAAACAGCGCTTGCGCAAGAGACGATCTCTGGAGTCACACAGGTCCTGCTAGACAATACAACGAAAACTCAGCTGGCGGACATGTTAAAGGGCAACTCCACTAGCGATGACGTGTACGTGTGTCCGTTGTTTTTACATAAAATCCAATAAGTGAAGTTTCCATAGTAACCGATTGACAGTGGCTTTTTGGAACACGACCACACGTAGTAGGGTAGTATGTCCTCGCATTTGTAGTAAGCAGCTGAGGGTTCAACTTTATAAGCAGCGCTACTGGGAAGTACTGCTTACTAGCTTTCATTTTCACGGGCTCAAAAGTTAGGAGTACCTTGTACTACAAAATAAACCCTACAACAGGAAAGTACTGCTCAGTTTTTCACGGGCTTAAAAGTTAAAACTACCTTGTACAGCATAATCAACAGCACCACAGGAAAGTACTGCTCAGTAGCTTTCATTTGCACGGTCGCACTTTAGGATTACATCCACAGACTCAACAGTTTGAACCGTGATATACATTTCCAAACCACATGACATGACTCATTGTTGACTCCAAAATAGAAATAAGTCGGATTCTCTCATTTATTTTACAGTGTGATAAAAGACTTGTTCCCAAGCTTCGTACGCGTCCCAGCCAGCGGCTCCGTTACCGCGGTCCTAACCAAGGACAAATCCAACTATGTGACATGTCGGCTACGCATGCGTTCTAAGGGCAGCTTTGATTGGTGGGAATTGACCCAGAAGGAACCTGCTCCACTGTTTGGCGCCAAGGAAAATGTGCTGGAGATGATCACGTTCAACGATCTCGTGCCGCCTCTGCACTTTTCATTTTTTACTAGTACAGGGTAAGGCTATTACTGCAATCATTGTGTTGTGGCCTTGGCCAAAACACTTCATACCACTCTCACATTGCCTCTTTTCACCCAGGAGTAGAAATGGGTACCGGCGACTGAACTGTCAGGGAACCTGACTAAGTGCTGGAGGTACAACCCTGCGATGGACAAGCATCCCATTCAGGGGGTGTAGCAATACTCCTAGTCACTTCATACTTCAGAAACCGGTATAAGTTCCGTCAGTCGTCGGCCTATAGGCCAGTGAGGCTTTACTTTTTAGCCCATTACTGCAACAGTTTGCGAAGCTCCAGCAAATGAACTGTTGTACAGTAATGTTGGAAAAGACGGAAGATTTCTGAGCCGGTGACTAGCGATTGCCTTATATTGTAATAATTACACCAAGCGAAATCCATAGGCTCTTAATCGAGCGATATTTGGCGATAATTTAGAGACCTTTAGAATCTCGTTTAAAACTAACTCTAACCTGTAGTTTGAAGTTTCAGAGCTTGCCACAGTCTGTACAAAAAATTCAGGGGCCGCCATATTGAATGTCCTTGATTCTCAGCGTTGGTGTTTCAGGCAGCGTAAACATAAAAAATAATTGCCTTTTTGATGTTTTAGTTCACATGAAATGAAGAAATATAAAGAGTTGGTTTTTATATCTGCAATATTCATACGTGGGATAACAAATTCCCGGCCATGAAAAGGTGTGGTAAATGACTTACGTGAAACCCTACCTCCTTCGGTTGACAACGTCAAACAACGTGACGGCAAGCACTGCTCACGTGACTGTCAGCGGTTTGCAGTTAGCCGTAAACGTGGCTCTAAATGTCTCTTATTATTACGAACCCCAACCTGTACTTTTTGTTTCCTTACAGTCAACTCCGTTTATTGCGGACACTCTCGGGACCGCGAAGTAGTGTCCTTAATAACGAGAGTCCGTAATAGCAGGAATTTATTCCAGTTAAACGTCTGTACTCTATTTTTGCCGTGGATTTAGCTGCCGTCCGCATTATCGGGGTGTTCATAATAGCGAGGTGTCCGCAAGGAGAGAGTTGACTGCATTTGGTCGATATACCTTTCTCCGCCTAAAACCTGGACTCTCTTGGGCCTGAGTTGTGTGATGTGGTTTGTTGCAGGATTATCGGGCTGTACGTGGGTTTCGTTTGGTTGGTCGGCAAGTTTGTCCGCCTCTTCTTCACCTCCATATCTTACCGAATCATGTTCGACGAGATGCCGAATGTTGACAAGGTCCTTAAGCTGTGCCTGGATATCTTCATGGTGCGAGAGAGCAAAGAACTCGAGCTGGAAGAAGATTTATTTGCCAAGCTCATGTTCCTCTATCGTTCTCCGCAAACGCTGATTAAATGGACAAAGTACAAAAGACAATAGTAAGATATTTTGGGCGTTAAAATAGGAGATGCTGTTTTAATCAGCTGGGCTAGGGTAAGCTGTAGACCTTGTTCAAAGATACTACGTAGTAGAGCAGTGTGTTAATGTGCGCTTATGTTTGCATTTGAACAAAAATTATCTCTTAAACTAAAATGCATATCAGCAACACTATGAAAACCAAAGAAATTCAATCTTCCCAGGAAACCACATTTCTTAATGCTTTTTCAGTTTTACTATTATAATTAGTTTCTTGGTATACCAAGCCACGAGCCTTCTCTTCATCAAAATTTGAAATTTTCTGGGATAGTATGTTACGCAAACAATAAAAGATGAGGCAGCTATGTTTGAATAAGGTGTATGGATGCTCATTAACCAAAAATATCTTTGAATATACAAATAGTTCTATTTTCCGCGGTCTTGCATCTTGCGGGTTAGCTAGATGAAAAGTGAAAATGTCTGTCATTTTTCAGCTCGTTTATAAATTGTAAAACCGTGAAAAGTTTGTAAGAAACTGAAAATTATTTTTCCTTGAGGAGAGATTTTATATTATCACTATTAGAAGCAAGATAATTATTGTAGATACCAACTTGACGTATTTGCATGGTGAAATTAAGCTAACACAAGATGTAAGTTTGTTAATAATGGGATAATTGGTTGTTTACCATTTCGCTTCAGCTAACTTGCGTGTTCCTCGGAGTGCCAACATCAATTTTACAATGGAGTTCGAGAGCGTTCTTGCCAAACGAAAATCTCCGATCGACTTTTACAGAAATCGCTAGTAAATGGTAAACAACCTTTTTTCTCATTTATTCCCTATTTATTTGGGGAAATGACAGAGAGGTATTTATTAATTATTTAAAATAGAGGATTAAGACATTTCACTACTTACGATTGAATAATTCACCGAGATTTGTGTGTTGAAAGTAGAACGGTGGTTTCGCTCTCTAGTTTGTACTTGGTTGTAGACTTTGAGCTTGCGTAGTTACAAACAATCACTGTTTTCCGCTCAGATGGCGCGGGTTTCCTTCTCGCCGCTCGCTCGATTTAACTTGCAGTATCTGAAATCAGGGGAGGAAGAAGGCATCTCGCATACGAAACTAACCTGCTATCATAGTCATTCAGACGGAGGGGAACAGAACAAAGCAGTCCAACGCCTTTAAATTCTTTCATTCCCCGCTGTCTAAGCGGCTGGAACAAGTTGGCTAGGAGTTTTTCCTCTTTTTTAGGGATAATTCGGTGTTCGTGCTTTACTTCTTCTTTACTTCTGTGGTATTGAAATCGTACACTGATCCAAGCTACCGTATGCATAACGTTTTACTGAGCTTCAACAAACTTTACGAGTGACTTGAATATCTCGCAGAAAAATTAACCACAAGAAATTCGCCATGTATTTTTTTTTGAATACAGAGTGACTGTGTGAGTGTTTCCATAACCGTGCTTATAGACAACCGCAGTTAATTTGGAGTGGTGTTTTTCCTCAGGATCACATCTTGCTGAAGTCTATTGAATTACACCCGTTTAAAAATGTGGGCTACATTAAATCCCGCCAATGTGGTTTTCTTTAACTAGTACTACGGTATGTCGGTTCCTGAAGAAGGCATCGTCATTGTGATCGTGGATCTATTTTTTTTGGACAGACATTTTTTTCAGTTTTAGTGTGCATTCATATCGGCAATGTCTTAGTTTCTAACAATCATTTGGAAATCTTAGGTCCTGTTCAAACGTTGTGCCTTTATGCGCCGTACTGTGGCGGGGCAAGTTGATTCAGATGTTGCACTTAATTCAATCAAGTTCAACTTGGATTCAAACGTTGCACCTTATAATTATGTTGAACCAAATTTGTCGAACCATTTTTGCGCGAGCTTTGTTGTATGGAAAAATACATTGTAGTTGTGTTATGGAGCATGCGTTGTCATGCCCTGAGGTTTTGCCATAACTGGCGAACCAGAACCCGACCATTGGCGATCCACAGCCCTACCATGGCGAGCCACAGGCATACCACTTAGTTTGGCCGGCGAGAGATCCCGCTTCTGAACAGGGCCTAATGATACATGTGATTCAGTTGTGGCAGTGATAATTAATGTCGCCTTGCTTGTTTGAAATGTTTGTGTAAATGGAAGCTACATACAATTTGTTTCTGCCTTTTTTTACTTCATTAACTGCAGTATTTTGCCGCTTATTAATTGGTACATCAGTCTCAAAGCGAATACTAAATCTAGGTTAAAAGAAAAAGAAAAACACTTGTGAAAATGGGCATCTTTTTTAAATAAATCATACTGATCGTTGCTTGGAAGTCAAGGCTGATTGTTTGAGTACAGTCACCCAGCCAACGAACTTTTCATTATTAGGAAAAGGAGTCAAACATTTGTTGCTGTGTAACGCTGCTTTCCTGTGACAATACAGCGCCTCCTGGGAACCAACCAAAATACTCCTGACCAGTCTTTCAAGGTCTAGTGAGCCCTAAATAAGTTCACTAGACAAAAGTCGTCTTTTAAAGAAGTTATTGTAATTTTTCTCGCCTGGCGTTGTTTACAGCTGTTAGGCCTGTTCCAAACGTCGTGCTTCTGCCGTGCCGAACTTAAATTAATTTGACCCGGCAGTAGCACGGCGGTGGTTTCAAACGTCGAATTTAATTCAGTCGCACCAAATTTTAAAATATATGAAATATAGAGAACGACAAAATTAACCCAAAATACATTAAAATAATTGATGAATTTAGTTCGGCACGGCAATAGCACGTCGTTTGGAACCAAGTCGCGCTACTGCCGTGCTACTGCCGTGTTAAATAGTCGTGCCGAACTAAATGGTTTGAAACCATGGGCAATAGGAAACGGGTTTCGACTAAGCAAATTATAATATTACATTTATCTTAAATACAGTTGAATTACTCACAATGAAATAGTCTTTAGTCTTTTCTGGTCGTTTCTCCCCATTTATTTCTTGTAGAATAGCCCTGATTAACAAGTAACAACGCGCCGTTTGACTCAGAACAAATTTAGCCTGCATAACAAATTCGTCAACATTCGTTACAGTCTTGGTAACCGTGCGTCCTATTGAAATCCCAGCCGCGGTCGCTAAGCGCGCGAGTGTTAACTCATAATCGCCCCTGGGTAGGAACGAAACTCGATCAATCGTGCGAACCTCGTAAGAAGAAACCATGCCCATCTCTATATAAGGAAGCAAAGGGTGCCCGCTCCTGGGGGTCTAAAAGGCCGATAGCAGTCTGGTAACGAAGAGGTGTTGAACAATGTTCGGGAGAGAGAAAACTTGAAACAAGAGTCGCTTCGAGTTCAAAATATGTGGTTAGTTGGAAGCTGTTTCACCGGAATATTTCGTTGTTTGTTTTGAATACCTTGCCATGGAACCACAAACTAACTTGATTCTAGGTTTGGAAAAAATACCATCGTTTAAAGTGCGTTTACTCCAGTTCAGCGCTTGAAAGACGTTTTTTAAAGTGTTCGATTTGCTTTCTTCTGTATTATAGCGATTGTTGCATTTTGCTTTAAATATCTATATCTCTTTAAAGAAGTGCAATTAATTTAACTGCAACAAATTTCATACGATGTTGAAGCCATCCGAAGAAGCTGGAGTTGGCGCTCGCTCAAGCTGGGAAGACCAGATTGCAATACGTTAAGTAATGTTTGTAAAAATCCTAATTAAAACGTTATTACATGTAATGGAACTTTTTCCTTCGTTATTCTACTTCTTGACCTTCTTCTGTTTATCTGACTTAGAAAAATTATCATTGAATTCAATACACAGTTTGGCCAACAGCAATCCAATAAACTAAGCATTTTTCAAAGCCCAAATATATCAGTACAGTCATATATTTCAAAATTGTTTTTTGAGTGGGCATGTGGGGAGAGTAATCTTTTTGTCATATTTTGCAACTAGCAAGGGTTGGAAAGAGTTTGCAGTGCTCTTACCAGGTGCAGAGGAATTTGAAAAACAATGCCTATTGTATTTTCGGTTCAGTGATTGGCCAATAGCTCTTATCTCCTAGCAACGGTTAAATCATTTCCTACCCAGTCACTTTTTAGTGTTAACGCTCACGCGCTTAGCGGCCGCGCCTGGGGTTTCAATAACATGGCACAGTTACCAAGACTTAACGAATGCATGCTGGCGATATAAGAATGTTATGGCTATCCTACAAGAAATAAATAAGGAGAAACGACCAGAAAAGTCAAAAGACTACTTCATTGTGAGTAATTCGACTTAATTTAAAATAAATGTGATCCTTAGTTGGTCGAAACCCATGTTTCCTGTAGCCCATGTTCAAACGTCGTGCTACTGCCCTGTTTAAGACGAATGAAATTCTTGAATTTAGCTCGGCACGGCAGTAGCGCGACGTTTGGAACAGGCCTTAGGTATGCACCCTTTAGTGGGCGCGAACGTAACAATAAAGTCCTAAAACTTGAGGCTTCAACCCGATCGCGCGGCTGGTAGAGCACTGCACTGGTATCGAAAAATTGAGGAGTCATGGGGTCGATAAATGGTGCACTCCGTCCATTAGCCTCAAGTCGTCTTCTTATGCACCGAAAGAGGAACCGACGAGCAACGGACTCCCACAGAAACGGACTTTGAGAAGGTCTATCCAGCCATTTCCAAACTGTCCTGGGGCCCGTTTCTTGAAAGTCCCGCTAACTTACCGGGCCCGATAAGTATATTTTTAAATGTTTTTTCGCCGATTACACAGTGATTACAGACATTTTACTTGGCCAATTTTTTCATAGAATTATAAGAGTTTAAAATTTATAGTATTCAAAGCTAACAAAAATGGTTAAGAAACGTTTATCACCAAAATCACTTATCGGGCCCGTTAAGTTACCAGGATGAGCCCGGCCGGTTAGTTCCGAGGGGGGTGAGGTGGGGGGGGGGGGGGGGTAAGCCTTGGGTAAAAAATCATGAGTTTGTGCGCGATGAGATATCATTTTCAAAGGATAAATTGTCAACTACCCGGAGACAATAAGGGGAAAGTAAAGTAAGGAATTGTAAGTTTTACCGCCATTTCTTCTCCGGCAAAATGCGGGTTTTCCTAACAAGGTAGCAATAAAGCATGTGATATTGCGTAATACGGGCATACCTTGAGAGAGGCATCAGTCTGATAGTTGACAACTGCGACATCATGCTCTCCCAGAAGTATATATAAAACACGATTTTCAGGTTTCGTAAGATCAGCAAAGGATTCTAACACCGTATTCAACGTTTTAAGGGGAAATGTTCGAATGTTAGAAACCTTTGGCGATCAAGTTGGAAGTGAAGGATGTGTTTTAATTTTCTCACCGGTTCTTACCAGTTCAAAGCCAAAAAAAAAAAAGGAAAGAAATTCAAGACAGAATAATCCAGAGACTTGAATGGCTTCCACGCAAATTGTAACTGTAAATTTTGCTTAATGAACAATTAAGATATTTCGTAGATGTGTTAATTTAGTTATTTATATGAATTTTTTGAAAACAACTTACATTTTATATCCAACGACAAGAAAACAAATGCAAAAAAAAATTATAGATACGTTAAATTTATTCGCGTTTAGTCAAATTTCCCGTTTTTTCATTCAGGGATTTTTGCATTCGTTCAGTGAAAGGGGCATTATAACTGTTTAGCTGTCATTAAACATCAATCTATAAAGATTGAGAAACCGTTTCGAGAACCAATTTGATCGATTTATTGAACAGACGAACTACACAGCACGATTTCTGCATAATTCGTGCCCATTTCCACTATTTTTTAAATGTGAAAGTAAAACATCCGCGTTATTGACAGATGTCTTTTCTTTCATTTCTGGGAGGGAGGGGAAAACAAGGGCCAAGTCAAAACAAAATAGACCCGTACACATTATTTTCTACAGAGATACATTTTAAAGATTAATCCGTTTGTTGCAGGCGCATAAAATTACGCAAAACACAGTGTTCTTTCTTTTTATGAAAGAAATTAGGCAAATTTTGTAATGTACGTGGCAGGTGGGAACCCGCAAGTTTCAAAAGTATAAATACATCAACTTTTCCGAGCTTGAATTAATGCCTACAGCCAAGCTTTTCCTTGTAATTGCGAACTGACTTTTACAAGTCACACGAGAACAAAAACCCTGTCTGATCGCATAAAAATCAAGCGTGTTGATACGGTATAAAAACTCTTATGGTGTATCGATCATTATAAAGCACTTAACCACTTCTTTATGCAGAAAATTGATACCTCTAAGCGGTTTATTATACAATAGCCACAAGCTTACATTTCATTGGACATGTTACATATCGTGTTAACTCAATTGATCACTGCTGCCCAATCATATGATATGGGCATTGTCTCTTTGTTTTTCGGAGCGCTATTTATTGCTTATTAACCCTGTTTTGCCGCTAATTAGCCAAAGAACGATCGTGGAAACAAATAGTGTTTTGCTTGCTGAAAAGATCCAGTCGTGATAAGCTTGTGAGCGGCAAGTATCTAACTCGAACCTGCTTTGCGTGGGTGCTTGCTCCCAAGTCGCGATGACTTCAAGTCAGGGGTTCTTAATTTGCGTTTCATGGCTTGTGATCGGTTCATATTTTTCTTCGGCTGAAGTTGAAGTAAGCATGGAGGGAAATGGATTTATTACGTACGATCTTCGTTCCAACCGTATTGCTACGAAAACAAATGACATCAACTTTTCGTTCAAGACATTTCAACCTTCCGGCCTGTTTATCCACAGTAGTGGCTCGCAAGGGGATTTTATTACTATTGAACTTGTTCACGGACGGATCAGGTAAGAGCTTTCGATAATTTTAAGCAGTTTTTATTCTTTTTCGTTAACCCGAAGCAACTCACTTTCACAGAAAGGAATTTCTTCTTAAAAACACGAGATTAAATCAGGAAAAACATAACTTTCGGTGAGTTGCTGTGCAGTGCGGTTGCAAGGTACGGGATTTTTGCTTCAAATAGCCGGATTCTCCCTCAAAAAACTTCCATTTTTAATTAATTTTCATGCATAAGGGAGATGCATAGAAAAGAAAGAAAGAAAGGTGTTTTCTAATTCAGTTTATATTGTTACTGTTTGCTTGCTGTCAGCTCTGGCAAAGTTTGTCAAAAGTTTGTGCGGTTCGGAAATATAAACAAAAGCTGGGCTTATTGTTCGTGTTGGGTTAATTACAGTAAAACGAGGTGAAAATTGGCGAACTAAAGAAGTGTGATGGTTTCTGAAGATCCAACAAAGGCGGATGTTCTGTGCCTCAGCGTTACCAATACGCTTAGTATCGTCGCTGATTATAAGCTGTTATCTTTGTGAATATAATACAATTTCATTCACTTATTGACTGGAGACATCAGTGTTTCAATTCTTGATATTCTGACAATTATCGCACTAGACTTGCACTTTAGCACGTCTTGCGTTTACGACAAGAATTCATGTTAAAAAATAACTCAAACCATTTGCGTTTTCTTTCACTAAAAGCTTCTCTCAGCTGCGTAGCCGGCTTTGTTACTGATATCAACGTTGGGAAAATAACATATTATTTAATAAAACATGGGATTTAGCTTAAACATAACAAACGAGAAAAATGATTGCGGAATGCCCACAGAACGACATAAATTTCTTGATCATGCTTTCAGTTTGAAAGCATTTTATACAGGCATGAAATACGCATTAAACACATAGAGCAAGTTTTTTCAAAAAAGAAAGGAGTTCTAAAAGAAATACGACCACCGAGTGGTAAATTAATTACGTTGTATAGTTTTTATTTTTGTTACAATGCGAAGATCCTAGTTTATGGACGGAAAACATCATCCCTCGTAAATCTGTTGTTTCTTAAGCCAATGAGATATTTTCTCTTCGGGTTGGAGTTCTCTAAATAAGGCGTCTGTTTGCAAACTCTTAAAAAAGAAAAGATAGTCTTATTACAAAAGGAGTCTTTTCTTTATATCAAAGAATGCGCTTTGAAGTTTTTTTTACGCTTTATCTATTTGCACCTGTCACACAAAGGAAAGCGACAAGAGTTGAAAGGTTTTTTTTTTTTTTAACGCAAGAGTAAATATGAACAAAAACCATTGTATGTTCGACGTCTGGCACCCCTGCCATGATTACTATCTTTCCGAATCCGAATACTATTTCACACGAACGTTTAACTCGATCAATTGATTCAAAGAGGTTCGACCTTGACGGATTTTAAAATCTCTTCAATTTTATGTGAAATATTGGCAAGTTTCAAGTAAAATAAACTCCAATCGATTGGAAAATGGATGCGATCGGGCCCGGAAAGTTTTCTTGAAAATTGATTATCCCAGATGCGGAAACGCAATCAATTATTTTATAATAACATCAATCGACAAATTATCAGAATACTAAAGCGAGAAGCTCATCGTTTCAGATCGCGGATATGAGTATTTTTTTTTTGTTCTCTGATTGAGAAGAATACATCTGTAATGTATTTCATTATTTTCATCATGATTGGCGCTATGAATATTTTTGTATCAGTTCGTGACTTCAGTTGATGCAGTTCAAGGTTGTTACGCGATAATTTAGTCCTATGAACTTCAAATGAAGAAGCGGTTTTATCACTTTCCGGGTGTATCCTTATCTCTATCGTAATATTGTTTCGTGGAATATATTTTTGTAAAATGTAGTCATCAAGACGCTAGAAGGCGGTTATCGCACGAAAACGATTGTTTTACAACTTGATTATCAAGTCATTGCCATGTAAACAATGAGTAAGAATCGAGACGACAGTGAACTTAGTGAGTTATTTGCTATTCCGCTAAGTATCGGAAAAGAATGAAAATTGAATCAAAATTTAAAAAAGAGGCATTTTTTTGAAAGCTTTTTTAAAGAAAAAAGTCTTTAACATTGTTAATTAGGAAATTTAAGAAAGAAAAAATTGAACTTATATAAGTATGGTCTCTGGTGCTTAATTTGGCTTTAATAAGTTTCGCATAGAAAACAGGCGGTATGAACGCTTTGATATCAGTTTTTTTATTCTGTTTGAAGACGAATCGTTTTATCAAAAAAAAAAAAAAAACAGAAAGAAAAGAAGAAGAAGAAGAAAAAGAAAACGATTAGTAGGCAGGGCTGAACACAATTTAATTTGTTCACAGAATTTAAATTCCAGAGCGTAAACGTTAGTCTTCAAACAGTTTTTTACAAACATTTCTTAAAAACAAGTGGTAAATATTGACAAAAAAAACACGGTGAAAGAAATAAGTTGTCAACAGGTTTTCACGTTTTTGTATATCTATTTCGTTCCACAATCTATTCCTGCTATAAATTGCAAAGCTACACTTTGAGTCACTGAATCAAGAATAAGCTCCTTTACTATCATAAAACGTTTGCCGGCTTTTCTCTTCAGTATTCGAAAGTACATAGTTACTAAATCCTGTTCCTACGTGGAATTAACGCAGTTGCGAAAAGAAAGCATGTAGTGCACTACAATGCAGTGCTCTACCAACTGAGCTATCAAGCCAACTGGGAGATGGTCATATTGTGAGTTCGTAATATACCAGTGAAGGATGAATGAATGAATGAATGAATGAATGTAAATATGAAAGAGATATTTTGAACTGCGGATGAAAGATAAAATAGAAGAAAGATCCTCGCAGTTACTACGCAACTTAAGCAACTGGCAGTTGCGAAAAGAAAGCCTGAAAAAATTTCAGGCTTGAACGGGATTCGAACTCATGACCACTGCGATGCCGGTGCAGTGTTCTACCAACTGAGCTTTCAAGCCAACTGGGAGCTGGTCATGTTGTGAATTCGTAATACTGACCTGTAGCGGTGATGAGATGAAAGTGAAATGTAGGATACATTTGAACTGCGGGTGAAAGAATGAAAAAGTGAATGATCAGTACAGTTATGTACGCAGTTTATGCAGTTGCGAAAAGAAAGCCTTAAAAAAATCAAGCTTGGACGGTTTTCGAACCTATGACCGCCCTGACACCGGTGCGGTGCTCTACCAATTGAGCTATCAAGGCAGCTGGGAGCTGGTCATTTTCTGACTTCGAAAATTATCCGTGATGAGATTAAACTGAAATTCATGAAATTCGGCATACAGCGAATGACCAGCTACCACTGAGTTGGCTTGATAGCTCGATTGGTGAAGCACTAACAAACCTCGGACATAATACACAATTTGCATTGAACAACGATGCATTGTGTCAAAAATGTAATTTATAAACGTTGCATTGTATAGAGGCTTCAATAAAACGAAGTTGGAAAGAAACAAGTTTTCATTTACAGTGAGTTTGCATCAAATTGGAGTTGTAATGTATCAGGATTGCACTCTAACTGATAAATAAACTATGCTGAACTGAATCGAGACAGCACTTACGAACTACCAGCGGTCGTTTTGAACATTTTGGAACGTGACTCAACCTCCTCAAGTCACGTTACATAAATCAACCTCTACTTACTTGAAAAAGATTGCGCGAAGGAATCGAAAGCTTGTAACGCTTTGATTTTTTTTTGTAGATCCTGAAAGCTTATTTTGTTTTCCAGCATCAGAAAACAATTTATTTTCTCATATAACTGAATTTGCTCTCTTTATCGCATTAGATTTACTATCAACCTTGGCAGCTCTAAAAGCATCTCTGGGAAACATACAGTGATCCTTGGAAATAACTTGTCGGATAACAAATGGCACCAAGTCAAAGTCGACCGAAATCAACGCACCGTTGTTCTTACTGTTGATAAGATCACAAAACAAACAACCACCCCTGGCTCCTTCATCAGCCTTGATCTCGACACATTCCTCTATGTTGGCGGCCTGAAGAGCAGCGTATCTGGTGATTACGGGGCGATAGATGCACCAAATTTCATTGGCTGTATGAAAGATCTATATTTCGATTTAAAGGATATCCTTTATGGCGCCAAGGATCACCTCTCTGATTATGCCACCCATGGCTCTGTGCTATTTTATTGTCCGAATACTGAGTACGTTCCCGTAAACTTCCCAACGCCTGATACGCATCTGAAACTTAGCAAGCGCTCACCCAAAAACTTCACTGTAGCTTTGAACTTTCGGACTTACGATGGAAATGGTGTTTTAGTTTACAAGCAAAGCAGCAATGCGCGTGTCTATCTTGTGCTCTCATCGGGAAGCCTTGATCTTGAAATTCGAGTAGGAACTGATGAACCAATTAAAATAAGCGAAGGCGACGACTTGAATGATGGGATGTGGCATCACGTGACGGCCGGGGTAACTGACAAGGAATTGTGGTTGCAGTTGGATTCTAAACCAAAATTACGTCACGAAAATCCATGGCTGTCAAAGATTGGTGATTTTCGAAATCGTGTTTACATCGGTTACGGAACACAGAATGGAGGATTTGTTGGCTGTATGCACCGAATAAAACTGAACGGTAATCCAATGAACTTAATCAGCTTAAGCGGCTCTCACATAAGCGGTGCGGTCATCAATCGTTGTGCTATCTCAAGCAAGTGTTTCCCCAATCCCTGTCGCAACGGAGGCGAGTGTTTGCAAACATGGAGAGCTTCCTCGTGTGACTGTGAAGGGACCTTTTATCATGGGGCCCACTGCGAGGTTCCTCTTTACCGTGCCACATGCCAGGAGTACAAGGCACTGGGAGTGACCCGTGATTCGTACTGTGAAGTGGACCCTGACGGAACAGGGCCTTTGAGTGCCTTTACTGTGTTGTGTAACATGTCAGCCTCTGATGCCGCCACGACGGTGATAAATCATGACAAAGAGGGTAAAACTAAAGTCCCTTTCGGCGCAAGCGACGTGGGCGGCCATTATTATCAACGAATCACTTATAGAAGTGACATTGCTAGTGTTCTCGCGATAATACAGCGCAGTTCAACCTGTCGGCAATTCATTAAATATGACTGTTACAATTCCAAACTTCTGAATTCACCAATTGGTCCAGAGCAGGTAAAGTGGTTATCAAGTACCTTTGTCCCGCAAAATTATTGGGGCGGTGCACCCGCTGGCAGCAATAAATGCGCTTGTGGATTGACTAAAAGCTGTGAGGACCCCTCTAAGTACTGCAACTGCGACGCTGACAATGATGACAGGTGGAGACAGGATTCGGGTGAGTGAGAACACAACTCTACACTAGCACCCATAGTTATATGTTCCAAACTTCTACCACATTTATAGTTACGTTGTAGGTTTAATTTACACGCAACAATTCTTATAGTAGACTTGTCACCAGCACGTTGCATAAAAAGAAAATCTGGCCGCGTCTAAATCGGCCTAAATGATCCGACTTATTGTTTTATGCGATATGCTGACGACAACATTACAACACAAATTGTTTCCTGTAAGTTAAACATGCAGCTTATCGCGCACGACACGTATTACCTATTACTGTATTTTCAATCCAGGCGTTCAGAAAGTGGAGACCAACGCAAAAAAAATTGCGATGCGAACGGCGAATAATAAAAGCAAGGAGGCTGGAAAGGGAAGGTGCCTCTTCTTCCGAGTCTTTTCCCGTTTTTCCCGCTCCTCGTCTTGGGGATAGAGAGCTTAAGCAACGACGACGGCGACGGCAAGGACAACGCCGCAAAACAATAGGTTTAATGAGCAAAAACAATCGCTCTGCACGTGCGTTTTACATTTTGGTACACTTCTTTGCCGTCCTCTGCAAAACAACAACGTGAAATGATCACATTTACGGTGTTGTGGAGAACGTGAACGCACGACGGTGATTTTTTCATATTCTTTCTTAACTTGCACGTCACTTCTTCCAATTTGGTTCCTGGGTAGTTCGCCATTTTTGTAAAAGTTGAGCAAGTTGAAATAATCGCGAAGTAGAATAAATGAAATAAAGATATATTTTCGGGTGACGTTTTCGTTGCCGTCTTAAGCTCCCTAATACCCACTATCGGAACGCCTGGAACAGACTACATTATCAAACGTGTTTCAAAATCTCACGTAGGCAATGTCGAATGACGAGAGTTTATACGAAATTTTACATTACACCAACGCGCACTACAGAAGTCGCATACCATAGTCGCAAACAAACTTTGTATCGGCTGAATCGGCCTTTACAGTTCCCGGAATGGGTGCTATCGGTGTAAATAGTTGACCTATTCACCCGTGTCTGATTGGTTTAAATTGATCAGGTGATGTGACGTTGATAAGTGGAGAGAGCGTAGTATCCATCGAGCGAAAATGCCTCGATGTATAGAACTCACCCGCGAAAAAATTCTCATTTGTTCTTTGAATTCATTCAAACAGGTTGCTTGCATTGTATTTTTATCCTGAACGTTGTTCATTTGTCTTTTTTTACTTCAACCTTGAAGGTCAAAGGTCAAATTGGTGAGCTGTAAATTCGGGAAGATACCGCCTACCCGGAAGAAACTTTAGTACATGGTGAACAATAAAAACAATGGATCCGAGTGTTTCCGTCTAGAGACAATCGGTTTGACAGTTTCCCGTTGGAAATTTGATGTTTTTACAACTAGCTTATAAGCCATCCAAGCTTCGCTTCTCGGGCTAATATTTGTTTTAACAACATCAAATTTCCAAGGGGCAACTATCAGTCGCCAGCCTTTTGAGGGAAACAGATATAAACTGAAAACAATACATTACTTTGGACTTGACATTGAGGTTAAATTTGCTTAAACACCCCAATATTTATGCTCACGTACAGTATATGACATCGTTCTTTCATAGGTTATTTAACGGATAAATCATCGTTGCCAGTGGCTATGCTAGAGTTCTCGAAGGATGCTGAGGATTCCTTCTTCACTCTCGGACCTTTGGAGTGCTTTGGCTCTTCCGGTCACACATCTAGTCACGTCAGCAATGCTAATTTCATCTCGTCTGTGTGCAGATTGGTCAACCCACCCCCCACAGTGGACAAAAGCACCCCCCTCATTTCTACCCAGACAGCAGTAACGACGGCTCGAGCAGGGAAAACGTCCACCACTACATCTCCCACAGGTAAACCTATAAATACACTGTATCCCCCCAAACCTCATGTAACCATGACGACCACTATCGCAACGCACAAAACCTCAACTACTATGGTGACGTCTGTGTTAAGTCACGATGCCAAGAACGATGGTGTGACAGTACATTCTTCCATTACCACAGGTAAGAGTGGCGTTACAGTGCGCTCCAGCATCACCACCAAAGGCAAGACTGACACGCTGCCGACGGAGACAGCAGACAAACCCAATTCTCCAAGAGTGGTGGTGATAACCAATGGAAGTGTTTCTTACATCACTCACGTCAAGGGAGGAATAGTCTACGACGCTAGGTTCATTATCCTGGTCACGTCTTCTGTGCTCGCCTTCATTATCCTTATTTGGGTGATTATCTTCGTTGTTGTGAAGCGGTCCGGTCGAAGCTACGTTTGCTGCATTTCGTGCAAGAGCTGTCGAAGGAAAAAGAATATCCCGGATATTGAGGTGTATCGTCACTCGGTGCGCACTGATTCCCCGGATGTGGTGCAGTTGGATGACACGAACCATGGCGCAGTGGAGTATGGGGCGTACAGTATGACCAATGGGCAAACAGTGTACCATGCAGTGCATCGAGACTCGCATGTCAGAAAATACGTGTCCTTCTCAGCATCAACTTCCAAACTATGAACTCTGAAAAGGTAAGGAAGGTGAAAGCAAAACACAAAAGCACTTGCCAGTACAGGCCGCTGAATCCTTTTCCCATTTTAAATAATTCTACTGCTGTTTAACGATCTTTCCCACTTCACTCGAGGAATCTCCCCATTGCGTCGAATAACAATCTCGTACCCAGAGTCCTCGGGCTCTTTGTCCAGCGGTTGGTCGCCAGGAGAGACTCTGGGTTGTAAAACAATGCAAGCCGTTACGGGGCAGCCTCCTGGCGACCAACTGCTGGCCAAAGAACCTGAGGATTCTGGGTACGAGATTGGTCGAGTAATGGAGCGAGTCGATAAATAGCCGCTGTTCGGGAAACAGAGCCTATGTTGGCGGAATCAAGGAACCCCCCCCCCCCCCCCCCCCTTACACACACACACTCACACACTTTATTTGCGGGAAAGACAAGAACTTAATTAATTAATTAATGTCAACTTGCTTGACGTTTAATTGCCATTAATCATTTCTTTTCATTTTTTACTTATTCTCATCCTAATTTGCATTATATTTTTTCCAAACAGGCTCCTTTGTTATCAGCGATCCAAGTTGGTTTGAAATCAGGATAGAAAACTGTTTACGTTTTAAAACAGTGAAGTTAAATGTTTGTAAGGAATGCATTCTGGAAATTAGCGTCTTGAGCAGTGGTCGATAAGAACATATTTACCCTCCGTTTGACTTGTTCGGGACCAAGACGTTGTAAAACATGAATAAAGCTTTGCGTCCAGGCAGCAGGTAAAATGGAGGATACATGAAGTCTGGAGATTCTGGGCTTATGTAGATTCTTTTTATACCAGTTTCAAATTTTTTAATTTATATACGTTTTCTTGTCCGAAATTCCGAACAAAATTGAGATCTATCGATCTATTTATCTTTGGTGACCTGGGTGCAGGTAATTAGGAAAAAGAAATTAAACAGGTCAAATTCGTTGCTTTCATTTGCACATATAGGGCCGGTCGTTTAAGCATGACAACCTATTAACACTAAGCCGCGGTAAAATGTTAAGATTATTATTTAAACGCATTTTCACTTTACTGCTACTGGGGGCGATTAAATTCGACCTTCTTTGACGAACAGAGTTCATGACCGTGTGACACTTTGATGTTACTTATATGTTGTCATAGCTACACCACTCGTAGAAAGAGAGATCTATTATGATCTAAATTTTGTATTACAGCTGTTTATACGAGAGAAATTAAAACTCGGTTTAAGCTTAGCTAAGCTTCCAAGTACTCGAGAGTGTGCTGCTTATATCAAGGTTAATAAAAATAATTTTTAGTATAAATCTACTAGTGTTCTATCACGAATTCCGTTCTCTGATTGGCTACGCTACTCGCTATCTTTTCTGTGATAGATAGTGAGTAGCGGTTTTCATCAAAATGGCGGCCGCTTCGTCTGCGATGAGGATATAGATAATTCACTTGTTTAGTTTTGAACGACTAGTATATTTATACCAAAACAATAAGATTATTCGCTCTCGATTTCTATGCGTGATAGCTATCACGCGACAGAAATCTTGAGCTCATAATCTAATTGTTAAATGATCAACAGCGCTAGCTTTACAGGAAGTAAATTAAAGGGAGTGGCTTTTTTTTCAAATGTATTTTCGTTCACTGTTACATGCTTTTATGTTATCTCGGAGACGCACTCGAAGGTTGCACTTACCTAAGATACCTAAGTGTGGTCTATATTGTCATTTTTCGACGCATTGATACGGCAAGTGCACGAGTTTGTTAAAATTCCAATTATTTATTTCGTAGAAACGGCCCTGTTTTCTAAAAAATATAATAATTTAAAACCACCGGATTGAAATGCAACTCCACAAGATTTCTAGACGTAACAACAATGTGCTGCATGTGATGTGTTTTTTCTTTCTTTCTTTTACATATATTTTATCTCTGGGCCCGCAGTAATTGGCTATCTACATATCTACATATTGATTGTGATGCTTTTTTTTGTATCAACAAGGCAAAGCTAATAAAAAAGAAAAAATAATAATAATAATGGACTAGTATGAAGTTCACACCTGCCACCAGGTTGTCGGTCCACTTTAGGCTAAATACTTTTTAATCAATTATTGATTGAGGTATTGTCAAAAATTTAATGAAGACTAGCAAGTATTAATACCAAAAAAACTTTTTTTTATAGAGAAGCAATACAACTGATCTTGGAGTGGTTTGACGGAACAGCCAAAAAGCAGTTACAACCATTTGACGAAAACTAACGTCTAACATCCAAAAATTCTCACTTTGTGCGATTTTTACAGGTCTGAACATTTTGCATTTCTTAGCAGCAGACAGGTTTTCCAATACATTTTTTTAATTGTGATTGCGCATGGCCGTTTGATACAACAAGAGCGAAAGCTCATTGCGTGCGCGCACATGTAGAAAACCGCGCGCTGTGGGACTCGTGCCTGTACAACAATGATAGCGAGGAAGAAGAAGGCGTTTATAGCGATAAAACTGTCGAAAATGGCCATTTCAACGGCGAATTTTAAGCTTTTTCGCAAATGGTTGTAGCGTGTTTTTCTTGTTTTTGCTCTTCAGGGTTTGCATAGCGCAGTCTAAAGCAGTGTAGACATGTTCCTCAGCCTTCATATTGTCGGTGAATCGATTTTTTTAAAATGCAACTTAATTAGTAGTCACTGAGATCTCTTTAAAGGAGAAAGGAATAAAGCTTTTAGACAATCGCAGAGTATCGAAGAATCTATAAGAACGGTTTTCAATTGAGTGTCGAAAGTAATTTCGTGGTTGTTTTATTTCATTTGCTTCATTACAATCTAAGATTGGTTAGGAAAACTAGCTCCACTTTTTCAGCCAATGACAGACAAAAACAAACCAATCGTGATTTACGTTTGTATACATTTGCTTTGAATTCTGATTGGCTCATTGCGCTGTTTGCGTCTGCTGTGATTGGCTAGAGTAAATAACTTTGGATTTAGTTCTACGACGCTCAAATGAAAATCATTCTATTTAACGAATTAAGTTCCTTTCAGCTCAATAATCACCAGTGTGGAAAGCTTTGTACCTGAGTAAGCTCTGAAAGTTGGAAAACTGGAAATTGTTTTCACTTTAGCTTTTGAGTGTTAGGTGCAACCATAAGTAATTGAGGGACTGGTTACAAAATGGTACTGCAATTTATCTGCAGAATTATTTCCTTATTAACGTTCACAAAACATCTGACTATCTTAACAGCAACATTTTCATTGCTTCTACGCTTTTCAAAATCTATTTGAGCATGGTCAAGGCAAAAAAATACCAACAAAAGCATTTAACAAAGGAGTTTGACTGGCTTCTTTACTATCGCTTTTAACGAGAATAATTTGACTTCTGCTTTTGGCTTGTCCCTTTTAGGAGTCTTATTGTGTCACTTGACCTGTACTGTAGCAATTCCATCAAATTTATAAACCTATATTTGTCGAGGAAAAGGTTGTTGTTGTTTATTGTTGTAGATATAATAATAATAATAATAATAATAATAATAATAATAATAATAATAATAATAATAATAATAATAATAATAATAATAATAATAATAATAATAAGGTATATTATCGTTTGTCTCACAATGTAGTCACTTACAATGTTGATCGCGACGTTTCGACGTTTCGAAACCAGTCACAACATACCTTCGTGATATAAATGGTGCCGTGTAGTCAGTCGACTTCATCGCCTGATGAAGACTTGCAGTAAGCAGTAGAAACGTCACAATCTATATCTCAAGTGACTACATCGTGAGACAAACGATAACACGCTTTAAAAATATTTTTGTTTTAACGAATTACCCTAAGATGTACTGCTAATGTATAATTGGATAACAACCTCTTTACACGTGAACAACTTTTATCGCCGTGGAAGCGGAGTAAAAACCTTGCTAAATAATTTAAAGAAAGACGTCTTTTAAAGCAGAACTTCATTCGCTTCTTTCAGGGTTCTTTAATGCAGAACATTTACAGCTGAAATTTATCTTTGCAAAAGTTTGCTCTTGTTTGACAAAATTTTAAAGGTAGGCTACCTTCTTAAATGTAAACATTATAATGAAATGTTGCATGATGGCATTTTATTCCAACATTCCGAAAAAATTGTAGCCAAATTACCGTGTGCAGCTACCAATATCTCTTTTCCGTCTTGTCGCGTAAGCCTAGGGATTCAAACTCCGCAACATTAATTGAAAAAGCTGTATAATTTGAGCTGCCGACGAAACAATGATTGCAGTATATGTCACTTTCATCTCTTCACTGACTCCTACGGATCAATGACGAACTTACAAAATGATCATTCACAGCTCAGTTGGTAGAACACTGCAGCGGTATCCAGAGGTCATGGGTTTGAATCTCTTTGAAGCCTGAATTTTTAGGCTTTCATTTCCTAGCTGCTCAATTTATGTAAACGACTGCGATAGCAGCTCTATTATTAATTGAAGTTTCGATACTTTTTCAAAACATTCGCCGCATCTAAGGATGAGTTCTACTCTTGAAGAAAATAATGTTAAGCTGGTGTAGATACAACCTTAATTTCTAATTTCTTTGGAAAAAATGGAAGATATATTGATTATCAGATAAACAGCATTTGAATGACATTCGCTTTTAACTTTTCCGTGCGCCGAATATATGACGTCATTTGGCTGACCAATCCACCGTACCGAAAAAGACAGCGACTAATACATTTACCCAAAACTCTTAGCGAAGGAAAACGCTTAAAACGCTCATAAAAACGCACAGAAAAAGCATAAAATCTTCGAATCTAGCATAAACAATGTTGTTAATACAGGGACGAAATTCGCCAATAATATGGCCTTCTATGTGCTTATTGGCTGCGCTACATTCGCAAGGTATTGTAGTAAGATGTACAGCCGCCATTGTTTTCCCGTACGGAGGATTAACTTCAACATTGAACTTAACAACTTAACAACGAGGACGGCAACGGCAAAGGAAACGTCACTTGAAAATATAACTCCGAGTTACTTCAACTACTTCGCGATTATTCGACTTCGTTCAACTTGTACAATATGGACGAAGTATCCTGGAACTCAATTAAAAAGAACGGCGTTCAAGTAAGAAGGAGAATGAAAAATTCACAGTCATGTCCTCACGTTCTCCACACCACCAACAACAACAACAACAAAACCTTGAATTTGGTCATTTCAAGTTGTTGTTTTGCTGATGACGGCAAAGAAATGTACAAAAACATATAACGCACGTGCAGAGCGATTGTTTTTGCTCATTAAACCCACTCTTTTGTGGCGTTCTCGTTGCCGTAACCGTCGTCATTGCTTAAGTTCCCTCTATTAGGGAGCTTTAGCAATGACGACGGCGACCGCAGCGAAAACATCACTATTAAACTGAATTCGAGTTTTTTGAAACATCCTCGCGATTATTCCAATTTGCTTTAAATGTCAAATGCAGGTGAAATTTCCTGGAGTTGAATTCTTGGAGACCGCGCATAAGTTTAGAAAGAAAAAAAAAAAAAATTCGTCGTCGTGTGTTTACGTCCTCCATAAAACGTCTCGGCGGGAAATTTCACGTCCTAGTCGTGCAGTGACGGCAAAGAAATGTACCAAAAAGTATAATGCACATGCAGAGTTGTTTTTTTTATTATTAAGCCCATTTTTTTTCTTTTGACGTTCTCGTTGCTGTCGCCGTCGTCGTTGCTAAAATCCCTAATCTGACAACAACGGCACCCGAATGACGACAGAAAACAAATATGGCGGCACGGAATAAATTTTAGATGGCGATAAAGCACTTCTAATGTTTAGTACTAAAATTGTTTTTTCTACTTTCAACTAAGGCTTGGAATTTACACATTATTTACAACAATTTAATGCCTTTAGTTTGCGAGATTAGAGGTTCCTTTCCGTTCTTTTCTTATAGGGGCCACACCGCTTTTTTATTTTTGTTTTTCTGAATTTGAAATATTATATATTGTTGTTTACAAATCATTACTTTTTCAAGAATATTCAGTAAGCGTTTTTCAATAAACATTCTTTCAACAATCGATTAATTCCAAACGTTCAATTGATATATGTAATTAAGGAACGGTTTTGACTATTTTAATTCATAATAACTGGCAATAACCAATTATTTTATGGCCCCCTCTTTATATCTTTCGGTTATCCCAGAGCCTGTTGATTGGTATGGCGGTTTCCATGGCAATCTGCGACTGATGCAGTGACTGTTCTCATACTTATTTGCTCATAAGCAAATTTAATTGGCCTTCTATGACATCACGTCAAAGAACAAAGGATATTATCTTCATCTTGCAAGTTTTGGAACGGTGTCAGGTGTTTGCTTAAACCCAGTATGACTTGATTCCACTTGTGACGTTGCCATCCGCACATCTATCATTCCCACCATATTGCGGCAGCTGTCTTCCCCGTAAGGAAGCACGCTTGGCCACTAGGGGTAATAACCTGGATGGGTATCCAGCTGAGCCAGCCGGAGGTACAATGTATTCACCACGTTTACTGTGAGTTCGAACACACATTATAATACGAGGAAGTCCAAACTTCATGGATAGAAGTACAATCACCACTAAGGCCGCGGAGATCATCACAACAGCTATTGTAGACATCTCGCTGTTAGTTTCTCCATTTCCTTTGGGGATTTTTTGTCTCCTATGTTCTACATCGCGACTGTGAGTTGTTGTTATGGTAACATTAGGTGATGGCGTGGGTGTATTCGTACAGTCTTCCGCAAAAACGCCGTCATCTGCAGGGCAAGAACTTCCAGTGGACACTGTCTCAGTTTTCTGTGTAGTCCATGTGGTTGAGGATGGTGTTGGTTTTGGGGGTCTTTCAACATTCGGACAACCTCTTACTAATCGAGGGTCGATCTTTTGTCCTTGCGGTTTTGGCTTTATTGTGGGAACTTCTTGTTTATCTGAGTTGCCCCAACATTCCAAAGGCCCAAGTGTAAAATCAGACCTAGCACTTTTCTTGCTGAATTCTAGTCCCGTAACAGGCAAGGTGCTTTTATCTGTCAAATAGCCCTCGTCCACCCTCCACTGTCGATCCTTATTGTCACAATTGCAAAACTTAGCTGTACCTTTGCAAGATGATGGCTCAGGCATTCCGCATGCGCATTTTTTACTACCGGGATCAGCCCCACCCCAGTAATCTTGTCTATTTCCATCACGTGACAGCCAAAACGCGTGCGATGGCCCGTTGGGTGAGTTAAGAAGCTTGGAACTGAAGCAATGAAACCGGATGTGTTGACGACATTTCTTGCTTTTCCTGATCAGCTCTCTGATTTGTTCCATGCTGTCAGAGCTAGTGTAAGTTACATCATGCCTAAAAAGCGAACCTAAGATTCTGGTTTCTCCAACTCCAGTCTTAGTCATCTTATTATGAGTTATAATTGTGTACGTTCGTGATAAATCTTGTGTTATGTTACACAGAGCAGTGTAGGGTGTTCCTTCACCTTCGGAATCCAGCAAACAAAATTCACTGCTTTGTAACCCCAAGGATCGGTAATACTCGCAAGTAGGCATGTATTTTGAAATGTCGCATCTTTGTCCTTCAAATCGTGTGTATTCGCAATCACAGTGATATCCCTTCCAGTCTTGTGAGCATTTCCCACGGTTTTTGCACGGATTTGGCTCACAGTGATTCGAGAGGCGACATGTGTATTTTAAATCGTCATTGGTGTGTTTGCTTTTCTTGAGATTCTTTAATGTTATTCTTTGACTGTCGATTTGTAAATTTAAAAGACAACCAACAAATCCGGGAAAGTCCTTGTAGTCGTCATAACCACCAAGAAAGATCTTAAGACGAGATTTATTAGCAAAATCCAACATCAGCAACAATGACTGGTTCAGAGGCTTCGTTCTTGTTTGTCCGTCCAGTTGCAAGCGAAGTTCCCGCTCTCGGACACTAGCGTTCACTCTATGCCATTCACCATCATCAAGCTTAGAACCCAGGGTTATCACGGTCTTTGAACCATTCGGAGCAGTGACGTCATAAAGCAATGCGCCGCCTGACAGGCGTAGATGCAACTTGACTTTAATTGCGCTTCGGGACAACAATAAGCCTTCTTTGATGTGTGAACGAAATTGGAAACTGGTGGAAAATGTGTCGTTATCAGCAGGCAGCTTGCGAACAGTGACCCTGTATCCTGAGTTTGGATTGGACATTGTCACCACTCTGTAGTCAAGCTCCTTGCATTCAAACTTAACTTCTCCGTGGACTTTGTACCCACTGCGTTTTTTTGCTGCTTCTCTGAGGAGATTTTTACCTCGGAATATCAAGTTTTCGATACACCCGCGGAAATTCTGTATTTCCTTTAGGCGGTTAATCGCAGAGTCCGAGAAGCTCATTCCCCCAATGAAGAGATTTCCATGTAGATTAAGGTGAAAATATACCCCTCGGATGATTTTTGGTTGACTCATCGAGTCCACCTGAAGTGTGACTAATTGGCGCTGTTGAGTGATGGTGACATTGTGCCAGTGGCCGTCGTTTAGCTCCTTTCCGGGGATGACGATTTTCAACATTCCTTGTCTCTGATCTCCTCCAAAATAGGCTTGACAACTAAAACACCCAAAACAAAATGAAACATTGAGTGAGTGTTTTGGCTAGTGATTTCTAATTTATAGGAAAAGTCCTTGTTATTTAGCAAATACAGCACAAGTCAAAGAAATTCACAAAGCTCTCCTAATCAAGATCTATCTTACGTAGTGTTTCTTAACAAAAGCCTATTGTTGGAAAACAAAAGGCTATTGTTGGACAACAAAAGCCTGTTGTTGGAAAACAAAAGCCTATTCAGGGCACGAAATTAACTTTTTCCTTAAAGAGACATTTGGCTCCTAAATATTCCAAAGTGGTCGCCAAGTCCAAAAAGTTAGTAGCCATTTTTTTCCGAAACGAAAACTAAAAATATTGAAAATGCGTTATCTTGGATGATAATATCAAATCGTAGGCTTTCCTAGCGTTAGGAATGCCTGGACTGTTTTGTTGATGTCTAAAGAATAGCAAACAACAATTCTGGTCATAGTAAAGAATGAACATCACCAACATTTCATTACATGGTAAGTTTTTTTTATTTTTGGAAATTGTTGAGCTTTCCCTCGGAGACCACCAAATTTGATGATCTCATCATGATGTCCACTTAATTTAAAGACTCAGCGGCATTGTTTACATGTACACCGCAATATCAACCACTTGCCAGAAGTCCTAAGTTGGCAAAATCTTTTGTTTCAATTTCAGAAACATAAGTTGGCAAGTTTGCTAAACTATTGTTTCTGATACATTAAAGAAAATCATACTGAATTACAGCATTGAAAAGACAGTTTCCATCAGCAGAAGTAATTGTGGCTGCTATTTCTTGTCGTAAAGGAATATCCTCTGGCACCAGGGACATTGCCAATTTGTCTTTCGGTAATCCCATGTGGCCACGGAGGGGCAAGGTGCGAAAAAACTTCTTGTCGGCATATTTTTCTTCCACGGCCCGTGCGAATTCCGAAACCTCATCCTCGGTCCCAGTTGTACGCGCAGCCAATATTTGAAATAAATTTTCCCAATCCTCGTCGACGTTCACTCGGCGACATGAATATTAATGAAAGTCCGAGCGGCGAAATCCACCATCCTGGATATTTCAGCGTTCACGTGCGGTAATATTGCCCGCAATATTGTACTGTTAGCAAAAGGGACATTTGAATGCACAATACACAATGACGCCTCTGAATTATCCAAGATGGCAGATGTTGACGGAGTGTTCATGACGGTTTTGCTACAAACAAACCTCGCCATTCGCACCGATTTTCTTTTTCAAGGCAGGATAAAGGAAAGGGTTCTGGTCGCCAATGTAGCGACTAACTTTCGAATCTTGGTCGCCAGCACGGAAAAATTAGGTGCATTGGCGACTGTATCAGGCGCAATTTCGTGCCCTGCTATTGTTGGAAAACAAAAGGCTATTGTTGGAAAACAAAAGCCTATTGTTGGAAAACAAAAGGCTATTGTTGGGCACCAAAAGCCTGTTGTTGGAAAACAAAAGCCTATTGTTGCACAACAAAAGACTATTGTTCACAAACAATACGCAAGACTCATCATAACTTACGAGGGCTTCGTAAATCTGGCCCTTCTATCCGAGGTTGGAACAATGCAACTTAAAGGAAAAATAGGCACTCGAGGGAGTGCACGTGGTTTCAGCTCGGGGTTCCATCTACCATAATGAAAAGTTGTTGCCTGTGTTCGAGTGACCCTCAAAAAAGTCACTGGAAGAAAATGAAAAGGAATCTCTTCAAAGATCAATAAATTATGTGTGACTGTTACATTTACTGTAGGTTTTTTGTCTGCTTTATTAACTCCCTTTTGTGCATTTATGAAAAAGCTGCAAAGCTGGGGTGTTACTTCGGTAGGTGTATGTTATATGTTAGTGGGGTTGCAAATTTGTAGGGAGGTTATTTTTCAAGTGATAAAGGGGGATTTTTAGACTGCCATTATAGGCATCTCTCTAGCAATTACAAGTTTTGTGTATAACTATGTAGGTTTCAAACTATGATCTGTAGCAAAGTCAGCGACCAAAGGAATTCTAAACATGCGGTCCATTTTAAATCAGCCAATCGATGCTTCGGGCCCGTGCAACGATTGTAGAATATTGCAGTAAAAAAACAATGTATAAATTCAGAGGGGTAAATGAACAGCTCTAGTCAGTGCCAAAATTGTGGAGCGTAATTCGATCGTGTTGTCACATGGGCGAATTTGGTATTCGCTGGAGGATTTCGGTTTGTTTAATACACAGGCGACAGTAATAGATATGGTTTCGCTCTCCCATGGTTTACATAAGATCGCATGGTGAAGAAGTTCCGTTAGGATCAAGACACACAGATAAACAGACAATAAGCTTTCTTAATTGAAAAATTTATTCCGAAAGACCTCTGTTCACCCTTGAAAAGCAAATACGTTCAATTTTCGCCTCGAATGAAGCTACGTGATCCAAGCGCACTGCGAGTCACTAAAGCACAATATCTCGATTCTATTAAACTGAGTACGTTTTTCGAAAATTTCGCCAAAGCTATTTGAAATATGACAAATCGATCAACTTAACATAAAGCACAGTAAAATTCAAATTCAAACCTGTAGTATTTTGTGAATTTTCAGGAGCACACAAAAATTTCCAAAAACGTCTACAGCTCATGTGATGATTTGCAGGTCTTGTTTGCGATCGCACGTGTTTCGCCTTGACACAAATCTCGAACAGGAATTTCTTCGCTATGAACTCACTGATTTCCTCTTTTTAAGCAGCCGAGTGTTCCATAGAAGTTGTTCTTTTGATTTACGGTATTGAAAGCCTGTGTTTTCCTTCCAAGAACCACAAACGGCCACCTTGAAAATCCACGCAATAGAGACGCGTCAGCCATTTTGAATTGAATACAAGGATCTACCGTACGAATAAAGCCGACTGAGACTCGTCAACCTGTCGTGGTGAACCTTCGGCATTCCGAACCTCTACGGAAAATGGACTTACTTACTTACTTACACTACACGATGACAATGTAGGTTTCAGCTTCTGCAAAGCTGAAACCACAAAAATGATATTTCAGTTTTGCGTAGATAAAAGAGCAGGCCCCAGATGTTCAAAGAGCGGATAATTTATCCACTGGATATGTCATTATCCCACAGATGAAATGTGTGCAAGATTTTCCCGGCCGATAGCCCTATATATAATTTGTGGATAGAGTAGAAGCATATGTCAAAACTTGCCATGGAAGCATATGGAAAACTTGCCAAAAGCGTTAGTTGGAGTACATTTGCTCCGCTGGATACTGACTTATCCAATGGATGAAGTTCAGTCCACTCTTTGAACAACTGGGGCCAGGTGTACGCGTACAAACTCAATTGCAAAAACTTTAAGATAATCGTTTCAACAAGGGCTTTGTTTCGAACGTGGCAAACACAGCGAAAAGTGTGTAAGAATTACACACAATATAGTCACCATGATGATCAATGCAGTTTTTGTTTTTTCGCAGTTGCTATTTTACTCGTTCGCAGGTGTTTACTTGAGAAATCTAAACGCAACAAGTAATGCACTTTTCACCTAATTTCCTTCTTGGTATAGTTTTAATTGTTTATTGCTGTTTTGTTTGGTATTTCCTTCAGTATTTACATTTACAACATGCTTGATTCAAGCTGCAATGTGCATGTCGTTCTTTTTATTAATTATCATTTGTTTTGTCATTATTTTTAATTAATAAGCGGTGTCCAGCAACGTCTAGAGAATGATGATGATGGATATGTTTGGACCAAATACAAAGGTGATATCTTGTTTTACCCCGTTTAAGGACGGTGCCTACTAATACAGAGGTACTTTTATGCAGTTTATTGCTATGCGGGAAGAGCAGATCTAAGCAAGGGCTATTGGAATCCAATAATAACATTGGGGGTAACTTCGAATTTTTTTTAAGAGATAATCAAGAAACAATAATTCTAAAAAGTGCTAAAATACAAAGCAATGTACGGCATTTTTTCTTTTTATCAAATTGAAGCTTTATTATCTCTATTATCTCTAATCCTGAGCAATTCAGATCAGAAACATAGAAGTTGCGTTTTTCCAGTGATTTTATACTAATATCGCTTATGTTTTAAATCAAAATGTCTGTGAAGCCAGTGGTTCATTTTGGTAGATATATGTTCGGCCTTAATCCTCTCAGAAATTTGGTTTTATTTGTGAAGAAAATCTAAATTTTTCTGCGGTTAAATGTCAGCTCAAACTTTCTTAAACTGGAAAACAAATTGTTTTCGTTTTCAAAGGGGCAAATATGTCGTTAAAAACGCGAGAAAAGGTCAGCTAGTATTTTCGTAGCTTTTAGCCGACACCAAGTCAACTAGTTAATTCGGGACAAAAATTCCGCTCCCTTAAACTTTCTATAACTTAAATTTTGATCGAAATGGCATCCGAACAAATCAAATTTATTTAGTTGACACAAATATGTCCTTAAAAGGGCGCAAGGCGATCTGGGAACTCAGGAGACAACAATTAATAGTTTTCGTTGAGGGTTCCTTGATTATGTCTTTGCGAATGAAATCGGAAGTCTAGAGTGGAAGGCAGCTTTTCCCAGTGGATCTTTTTTTTTGTTGATGAATCATGACAAGAATAAAACGGAATAACTTTATTTCTTTGCTGAATCGTTTGGTTCCAAAGGCCGGGGAGACCAAACAGCATTATACGAAAAATGGTTGCCTGGGAATTAGCTAGCAATTCAAGCGCCGATTTCTTGAACAAAAAGTTTCGTAAAGGCAGTCAAGGCATCTGGTTTCTGGCGCAGATTAATATTTTAAAGAGCATTCATTGCCTGCAACTAATGAGAGAC
Source organism: Pavona decussata (assembly GCF_977016875.1). Classification (NCBI taxonomy): domain Eukaryota; kingdom Metazoa; phylum Cnidaria; class Anthozoa; order Scleractinia; family Agariciidae; genus Pavona; species Pavona decussata. Next base: position 725,678 of record NW_028145427.1, on the reverse strand, counting down.
CAATTGACACACCCATGCGGAAGTTAAAAAATATTCAATTCTTTCACACAAGGACTTTTACGGAACGACCTTAAACAAACAGCGCAACAAACTGTCCAACAGCAAAATCAGACTGCTCACTAGTTTTCAACTCAATAGTCACACCATAGGATTTGGCCAACAGGTTCAAAGTTAACACACTGTAAGTTAGAACCAGTCTTGTACGGCACAAGGGAAAGTACTGCAGACGGCCTTTCATTTGTGTCAGGATCACACCTTAGGATTTGTTCTACAGACTCAACAAGTCAAGCCATGTTACAGAAAAAGTATCAGGCAATTTTCTGTTTTCTTTCAAAGCTCACAGTTTTTTAATACTCTTCGTTCTGAGATCACTAGCTCCGGCTATATCTCTCGCGTCCTTCAAAAATAAATTAAAAGATTTCTTTAATAAGAACTATTATTTTTTTTAATACAATTTGTTCTCCGATGTACTGTCTCTAGCTCATCCATAATTAAAGTATGCCTGTTTATTCACTCCTGTATTTCGAAAGAAACCTAATTTCTTATAAGCCTCGTGGTTTCGTTTAGGTTTCCTCGCTAATTTTTTACCTTTAACTCGAAAACCTGTAATTTGTTTTGTAATTTGTAATGTGTGTTACATGGCAAAATAAAATATAAATGTAAGCCATGAGAGAGCACATCCCAATTAACTTAATATTTCTCAGCCACTTTAAAACTTGTATCAATTCTCTGCATGATTTCAGACGACGGAGGTCACCAAACAAATTTCTCATTTTGGGTATGAATGGGAACCTTTTCCTGCTTCAAAATGTTAGAAATAAAATTTATAGGAAGACATAGAAAGGCACTAAGGTTGAGTTCGATTGATAGTATACCCATTCCGGAATAGGGTCAATCGAACGCGCCCTAAAATCGTTAAAGGAACAATGAACAACATAGTTTATCACATTTTGCTGGTAGGTTTGTTGTGGTCTCAGTGATTTAAGCGGTTAAAGTGGGATGAAAATTTGATTATGATATCTGAACGCCGCAAGGAACGAAAAAAAAAATAAAATAAAAAAAGGATTCCTTGATACAGCTGTTTTAGTAATTCCGTACATTTGTCTTTTTGCATAATCGATAATTTGAAGCGTTCTATTTTAAGCTTACGTGATACCGTAAGATTTCCTTTGAGGCCGCAGGAGACACCCTTTCAACTTTAATTAATAGAACTGAGAAATTTTCTAATTGAATTGAATAAGAATGATGAAGTTCTGAGTCTTCATGCCAAATATCTGACAAAGGTTTAGCAGCGAGTTTGTTAACAAGCTGTCTGTATGCGAAGTGCGCGAGTTTGCTTAATCAGGGCAGCTTAAAAACATCTTTTCGAAGAGTTACAGTAACATGCAGGAAACAGCCTCAACAATTGTTTACTGAGCAAGGATCACGGAACATAGATAGTGTATAACACAATATCAGACTATGGGGTTTTAATTTTAGTATTTTCTTATTTGAGTTTTGGCACGAAAAAAAATAATTGTGATCGTTGTGCTTGGCTTTCACTGGAAAGGGTTGCTATGAATTTGTTCAAAAGGAAGATCATTTGATTTTAGAAGTTTGTCGGTGGTGTAATCTTCTACAATAAAATGGATGCCCTGAATTTTCTCACACCGTGAACGCCTGGTCAATTTTTTGGAACCTGCCGAGCGAAACAATCTTGTCGGCTTCAGCCCGGCTTCCCGAACAGTCGAAAATAAAATTATTTCTAATTTTGGCAGAATCCCCGCTAATTTTATTATAATAGGTCTCTATAGTTGGCAGTTAAAGCAAAATATTTTTTATTATACGAATCAGTTCTTGACCGAGAAGACGAAATATTGTCAACATATCTTGACCAAAAAACCCACGAAATTCGCATCCAATCCTTGATAAACGGATATTCAAGAAATTTGAAACAAGATTTTCAATACGTCTGCCGTAAATCATAATTTCCTATTAGAGTAAGGTCTTTCCAATCTTTACCGTCTTGTAAAAGCAGATTTCTGTTAAAATCAAATAAGCACGAAGTCCTACTATTTTTAAAAATCACAATAAACTTCCCCTGGTATTATTGTTTTGCTTCAGTTGTCAGTATAAATATTACATTTTCATCAAGAACATAATCTTCGCCTTCGCCAGATTTTTGCTCGATTTTTGGCTCGTTTTTGGATCAGTCCAAACGTCGTAACAGTGATTGAATTAACTTTGTCAGCATGAGAATCGAGTGGGAATCTCAAGTTGAGTTTATGATTCGGATATTGAGGAAGTTTATACTTGAACGAGGAAGTTTATACTTATACTCATTTAGTTTATATTCTTAGGCTAAATAGTGTATGAATCTGGTCGGTCTTGGTAATGTACTTGGCTCCAAAAATTTAGGACTTAGTTTCAGGTTAACTCTGAACGAATGATGCTGTAAGACCGAGTTCCTTTCTTAGAAATGACACATTTCAAAGCATCTGCGATTAATCTGTAATCGGTGTGGCAATTTCTCGCTTTTTATGCTTGTTGTAACACTTTGATTTACAAAGGAGGAAGGTTGTGTCTAACAACTGTTTACAATTCAACGCAAAACTCTCCATTCAATAAGCGTGTAAAAACTTATCAAAAACTCACCGCACTTGTCCGTGATAAATGTCGAGATGAAGGAAGTCGTGTTTCCCCTTAGAGTATAATAGAAGACCGTTTGGGTGAATGGTTTGGAATCGCAGCTGTATCTTGGTCTCCGCCGGGTTATTTGCAACTGATCCCAGCTCGTGTGTAATAAATTCTCGGCCATGAAGTCTCACTTGAGTTGCATCACCTTGCATCGAGCCAACGGTGAGGAAAACCAACAGAACTCCAACAGCACCTCTTAAATCCATGCCGACGTATTTTGAAAGGAAAGACCCTTAGAAAGGGAGCAGTTGTTGAATTAAAGGGAGTAATTACAGACGAACAAACTTTAGTTTGCCACTGCGGGCACACCAAACGAGACGAACCATGCTGATTTGCATGAAAGAATAAAACACAATGCTTGTCTGCCCCGCAAGGGAAGTCGAACTGTTTAGTAGCAGTACTATAGATAACTGAAGATTTGCTTAGAAGGAGTTTGCAAATTATGTTGTAACCAATGGCGTAATGACTAGCTGATAAACAGTGATTGATTTCTCTTCCCTTACTAAACACCAGGTGTTTTATTTGACACTTTCAAAACGAGCTTCAAGGATTTCTTTCCGCAAAATCAGTGCAACGAAAATAGGCTTAATAACCCCTGAAAAGTTTGACAAAATTGAAGCACCGTAATAAAGTTATTTGATATCTTTTTCAGACGATCAGCATGGATATTAAAAAGGGATCAATTTTACCCTACAATTTAAACCGATATTTTATAAGGTGATACAATTTCTTAGTAATCCGACAAAAACGAATTTCATTACAATGAAGACTGGCTTAGCAATTAAAACCCGCATTGATAAAATAGACAAATCGGCTTTCGTACTAATTTCATTTTTACCGTCGCTTTGTGTGTGGTCTGTCAGGTAAATTTTTACTGGGAGGGAAATTTTTAATTTTTTGCAATTTTTGTCCAAGAATCCAATAATCGCTCGTATTTTTTCGGATTTAACTGGTTCTTTAGCCGAGGAAAAGAGTCTCAAAGACTTTGTTAGGGAAGTATTAGAAGGTATTTCACAATTTTCGCTTAATCCTGAACTGTAGCTTACTAAAACGTGGAAGGAAATTTTTTGCAAATTTTTTCGCCGTATCCTTGTTAGCTTATTATAGCCTCACTTTATTTTGAATATTTTATGCGAACATTTATCTTCATTTAGCCGAAAAACTATTGAACAATACACGTTGAGTGATAACATCTTATCAGAAATGTTCTTGAAAGGAAAAAAGTTCTAAATCTTGAACCCGATCTGTTAGGTTGTTAACCCATTTGAAAGTTATTAACGTCGTCGTAGTTTTCTCAGCAACGTTGAAAGCTTCTGTCAAGCTTTATGTTTTGACAGAATGCGTTTTTATTTAAGATTCAGGCTAAACGTATGAAAAAAAAAAAGACCCATTTTCTTCTCCCTGGGGGTACTGGTCCTGCTTGTGTTATTGGGCTGCTGTGACCCACAAACAACAAATTTTAACTGAATTTATTTGAAACTTTTTCAGGAAATTTAGCGAGTTTAACGTGTTCAAATTACGTCTGCTTCTGATGCATCTGATTTTTAATTTCTAATTATGTTACCCAAAAGTTATAGTTACAATAGAGATCTGAAGAAGAACCTTTTATTTTCAAAATCGTAATTCCCCCCTAAATTAGTCTTACACGATGTGTTATATCTTTACGCATCATTCTAAATAGCCAACTAAATTCGGGAGCATAGTAAACCACAACTTGCTGCAACATGCTTTAAAATGCAAATGAAAATCCTTGGTAACTTGTCACCTAAATTCGAAAAAGTTAAAAATGGATTTATCTCAGAAACAAGAGAATAAGATCAGAGATAATTTGAAAGTTATCTTATTTTAATTTTTGGTCTATAGATTTTGCCGTCTTCTTCTTTTGACATATCTTCTTCTTAAAAATCACAAATCTCTTCCCTTAAAAAGATAATGTTTTGTAATCTCACAAGCAAGCAAGGTCCCAAACGAGCTAGATGCTATCTTGGTACGACAATGTAAAATGTTGATAAAACTTAATGTCAAGGAATCTTTTTATCTTGCTGATACCAGATGATCGTGATATAAAACATACCCAAGTGTCTTGGGAAACAAAATTTAAAAGCCTACCGCTTTCACGCAAAATTTAAGCCAATTACAAAAAATTGCCACGACAATAATAATAAAAAGGCTCTTAATAAACTCATTTTACATCTTAACGAAGTCTCAATGTTTTTTACAGTCCTTTAAAATAAAAACCCGAACCTGAAAACGCTTTCTTAAAAAGAAAAGATTTTAACCTTGATTTAAGACAGTCCACAGTGGAACATAGTTGGCAAACTCGTTCCAAAGCCTTGGTGCAATGACCGAGAAAGATCTGTCGCCGAAAGAAGTCATTTTAGTCTTTGGGATAGACAAATTTTTTGAGCTACTTGACCGTAGTAGACGATGAGGCGTGTAATGAAGTAAAGGGATTAATAAAATTATATGCTTCTTGTGTGATATGGGTGTCCAAATTAAATTTTGCCTTTTTCCTTGACTTAAAAGTACTAACGCCTGCTATTGGGTAAAAATGCAATTACTGCCAGAAGCAGAAATTTTCATTGTGGCCAAAAATTTGTTTTGAAATAATCTACAGCAAAGAACATGCCATTTTTCAAGCTACGCTGAAGGCTTTTACCAGAATTATCGGCTTATAGGAAGCTAGAGGGTTCCGACGTGATTTCGACGGCCAAATTCTTAGGTTCTCCATAAACGAGGCAAATTGTAATTGACGACTATTTTCAATCGACAGCTTAATTGAATGGACTGCTGATAGTGTTCGGAAATGCGTTCCAAACATGAAAAGGTTAGCTGTCGATAGGCTGTATGTTTTGAGGAAGCCAAGAAACTTGCTTGTAATACGTATGTGTACATTGTGCAGAAAAGGTTGGCCGCTAGAAATAAACTTTAGTTATATCGATGACTTACTCAGGGGAGAAAAGGAGATGTCGATAACAAACTTCCGCGTTTGTTATCGACAACAAAAGTAGTTTGCCTTTTAAGAAGGTATAAAAGTACTTTGTTACCTACGACAGTATTTTTTAACGTTTGTAGTCGATAACGTGATTCACACACGAGATGTTTTATCATTGATAACGTTTTGTTATCGACACCGAAAAAGTTATTGTTGACAATTTTTCTTGTATGTGAATATCGCTGATCGATGTTAAGACAAAATGCGGTTCCTGAGTCAATAGACGACGTTATTTCTCTGCTGAATTTTTAGCTGAAAATGTCATTATTTTAGTTTATCATTCCGTCAGCATTTCAATGATCCCTTTAATAAACCATCAGCTGGTATCATTTAGGCGTTGGCACTAGAGAGGGTTTGTAGATGTCAGGTACGCCAAAACTAAGCCATGCAGCCAGCCGGTCATTTTAGAAAATCCTCATCCAGGGACCCGTTTCTCGAAAGTCCCGGTAACTTAGTACCGGGCCCGATAAGTATATTTTTAAATGTTTTTTCGCCGATTACACAGTGATTACAGACATTGTACTTGGCCAATGTTTTCACACAATTATAAGATTTTAAAATTAAGTGTTCAAAGCTAACAAAAACTGACTTCTGCTCAGAAACATTTATCACCAAAATCACTTATCGGGCCCGGTAAGTTACCGGGTCTTTCGAGAAACGGGCCCCAGGGCTATATCCGCATTCAAGATAGCGGCTGAGAACGAAAATAATTCAATAAAATTCTTACTGTGTCATTAGAAAAGGTGATGTTCGGGCCAATATCTCATTATTCTTGTTAACCAATGGGTTTTTGAGTGGAAACTTATTACACGGTCAATGTGAATGAAAGTTTTTTGAGCCAGAAAGGAAATGTATCGGCAAAGATCAAAGAAGTTAAGAGTTTCGTGGCACAAGTTGAACTTCAATTGTTCTTTTTTTTTCTTCTTCACATGTATGGCCATGATAAAAACGAAAACGTCAGACGTTTAATTTGGAGAATGACGACTGCATACTGATTCTTGTGATCAAGGAGGACAAAGTGATCATAATTCAATATATTGAAATTCCGTTTTATTAGCCCTCATTGCGATAGAAAACTTTAGTGAACGGAAAAAAATCAATTTTTTTTTCAACAGAAAAAAGTCTTTCTTCTTGCTACACGCTTATTAAAGAGCAGTATCGGGGTTTATGAAACAATTCCAAACTAAAAGGTACGTAAGGGCAACTATATGATTTGGCAGCCAACAGTAAATAGCCGTGAGTGTGGCATTATTGATAATTCACAGTTTATTCATGCTTTAGCGTGCGTATGTCGAGTTTTGATGCACGCGGGAAGTTTGGAGAGCACGAAAAAAGCGTAAGAGTTACTCGAGGCACAGTCAACGTCAACTCTAGGTTCTTCAGCGGTGCTCTTCAAACTTCCCAAGTACATTATTGCGTCGACGAAGGAGACGCTTCCTAATCGGGTCGTTGTGCTTGTTCCTAAGCGCAAGAAATCGAAAAACGAGGTTTTATGACGGTTCCATCTTGAACCGTCATAAGTGACGTCCCAATTCTGTCCATCGTGCCCAGCGTGACCTCCCTGTTTCTAACGAAACGGAACATTATAGCTGGATATAATAAACCGTATTCGTATTCTCGGTATTGAACTGGAACTAGCTTGCACACGAGGCTTATGCGGGGAAATCTTTTCACATGCAAATAGTTTCTAATACATTCCCCCGCAAGAGCCTCCCTTGCAAGCTCGATCCAGTTCAATACCGAGAATACGAATATGGCCTATTAAGTTATTAAACAACCATCCAGAAGGCAGAGCTCTTTTTTTTTTCAGCTAGCCAAATTTGTCAGCCTTAGAATATGCTTCACAGAGTCTGTTAGGATAGGCTTGGAAAAATTGCGCTCGTGATTTGGCATAATAGACCACCTCGCAGTTGTGAACGCCATTTTGACGAGCATGCAAAAAATTCTGGCGCTGAACGCCACGCCAAATGTTTACAAAGATTTGTACGAGAGCTTGGCAGCCGCGCCAGACATTCCTGCATATCCGTCAAAATGGCATCCACAACTGAGGTCTATCTTGTTTGCGGGATTGCTCGCAAAAATGGCGAATAACAAGTGTGTCCGAAATTCCGCCTGCGCAGCAAAAAATTATACAATCGGATTCCGCTCCGTTTTCTGAGTTTTTTTGTGATACCGCTGGCGTAGATGGCCTTTAATTGTAACCTTCCGAATTCGAGATTACATAAATTTATTTGTTTGCTTTCTCTAACAAAAGAGCTTGTGGCGGAAACAAACTACATCAGGTTTTTATTCTTACTAATGCCTTTTCATTTGGGGAGAAACTGAAGGAAATCGAATTTCAACTAATGACTCTGGATACTATACGAAAAATTCAATCTTAAATATTTCCTGGATGGAAGAACTGCTCAAATGTATTAAAGTAGATCACGGATATATAGCCCCCCAAAACTACCACTGCAATGACCGTTCAGTCACAGAGGACCGTCCCTTTACATTAATAAAGTAAGGTCCTGTCCAGGGTAGCTGCCTTGTTCTTGGTGTAAGCTTTTGTTAAGTCATGCGAGGGAATGAACAATTACTTCCGAAATGTTCACTGTTATTCGACTCAAGATTTGCTTCGTTTCAATATGATGGCGGGACTCGGCAAGATTCGATTTAAAATGTTTGATACGAAGAAGGCCTAAAGGAATATTTCGAACAAAAATGTAGTGCATCTATATCTTAAGCTGATCAGAGTCGGTTGACTTTTTTAAGTGATTTCTGTACGTGCCTCACTGAACAAAGCGAATGCTTTGCGTTTCTTGTTGATTTCATTGTTTTGTACTAAAGAAGCGTTCCCCTGTGTTGAAACTTTCCGACCTTCTAGAAATATTTTCTTTTCAACTCTCTCCCGTAGATGCCTAAAGTTCCAATTGATACTGAAACACCAGAGAAGCTACCAAAGCTTCAGAACTTCAAGATTTTTCCAGCGAAAATCAAAGAACAACTCGAGGCGACTGCTCTGCTCGCAAGTAAGACTTGCCAAACCACTGTTTATACTCCGATTTTACGGCGGTAATATTTTGTTTGCAGATAACTAAGAAGGACTGTATTCATTAAAAAATTAACACGTTATTCGGCTCATGATCAGATCCTCTCAGAACGTCGAAAGGAAAACAAAAACTAGTTAACGCTACGCAAAATATCAAGCGACAATATTCGCTTTCTATAGACAAAAGCAAACAACAACCGGGACAAGGGACTACTCATATTCTGCGTATATTCTGCGCTATTAATAAATCATTTGCCAACAAAAATTGATTCGCCAAATCGCTGGGAATGTTTAACTGTTTGTCCATACACATTTGTTTAGGAGCGTCATTAAAGCTCGTTCGTACATACGCTGTTGTCACAAGAGAGTTCTTTTATCGAAAGAAAAGAACACGCTATTATAAAAACTAGATGATTGCATGTTCTTCCGGCTAAACACACTTCCCTTTTGATAATTTTGTCATTAAACTAAAAGTCACATTTCGTTTGTTTAAGAAAACACATAGAAACGAAAATGAAGCAGTTCATTGGATATAGGGACCAAATGTCACGTGGACGTTTGTCACGGCGGAAGTTAGTTAGGAACAACTGAACTGATAATGGATATCAATGCAAACTGGTGGGAACACGAAACAGGAGTCATGAATAATTATTGAACTGCTTTCGAAGCGTAGGTCATCAACCAACTCTTACCCACGAGGAATGAATATAATCAGAACTTTACATCACTAGAGGGAACAATTCGGAGGACATTTAGAGGTAAGGGCTCGTTTCACATTTTCGCCGCGAAAATGCTGCTTGATCAGTTCGCCAATTAGAGCATGTAACTCTGATACATTACTGGCGAACGCTTCATCTCACAGAATTCTGTATGAAAGTCGATCCGGTCTGTTTCTCACAACGGAATCATTGGATTTAAGCGTAAAATTCTGTATTTAGTCATATATACAGTAAGCCAGCGACTCAATGATTCGTACGCTGCGTAAACCATGATTGGCTTTAGCCTAATATGAAAACGTTTATACGTACGTAACACAGAAAACTCCAGTCGGCAGCACAGAATCGGGGCCCACTCATGCTTTGCTCACCACTAGAAAAAAATTGAGTTGTGCTCCAAATATTCTTAACAATGTGCGTGTACAAACTGACCGAAATACGACTTACAGGTAAACATCATTATACATAACATAAAAAATCCGTCTTTCTCTTTCGGCATTACCTATTAATATTTCGTTTGCTTTTCCTTTGACAGATGCCATCGCGTTGGGTCTTTCAGTCTCCATACGGTTTGACGCGATTGGAAGTTTACTGGAATGTTTGGACCAACAGAGAGCAATCTGTCAAACTCTACTGAAGAACGCTAAAGCACTCTGTTGAATCAGTGAACCAATCAGGAAGTAAAATTGTGAGTAATTAGAGTGAAAAATATATTGTAAACAATGCATGTTCTCCTTACTCCAGCAAATAAGGTATACGGAGAAACTAAAAAGTTCACAGTGTGTTTGGGAAATAAATTCAAAAAAATAAAGAAGAACCTCAAGCAGCAACTCGAGGAATCTTCGCCGAGTTAACTGCAAATCCAACCATAACGTTTTAGACACTGTATCAACAAAGCTACAAAGGTCGCCATCTTTCTTCGCTTGATTTGAATTTCAGTTGTCAGATGAGCTGAGAAATATTAAATTAGCTTTACGTATTTCTTTTACAACTTTAAGCGGCTGAGCTACCATGAAGGCTGATTTTAAAATTGCGAAAAGGGTCGTCGGAATTTTTTATTAAAAGAAACCATTATTGATAGAATTAAGGGTTGATGCTTACAGTGTTGATGCTTGCTATTCTTAAAACGTTTTTCAATAAATTCACCTGATTACCTAGACAACAAGATAACTGTATTTTTCGGGATATTCCGGAAAAGATTCTTCCACAAAACTTGACAGACATAAGCAGAAACAGGAAGCAAACTGAAGGCTACCTGATAGTTTAATGGAGGAAAAATATTATCAACAACATAAAGGTTCGATTTCGATAATCTGAAATCTTAATGCGTCTCAAATCTAGAGAATATTGGAAGTCTATCACAGTGTACTTATTCGCAGTTCGCAGTTTGTTCCGTAAAATTGAAATCGAAATAATTCAGAATGATGCCTTCCCTGTTCTAGCTGTGCTATAAATTGCAAAAGACTGATTTACACAAATCCAGTCGATTTATTTACACGTTACAATTTGTCAACCGATTTCTTTACCCGTTGGTAATAAAACAAATTTGATTGTTTGTTCGCTAATTTTCTTTGTCAAATTGGGCCAAATCGGCCCGATTAATCGGTTCGTGTGAATTACTAGCCTTAACAGTTTCTCTCTTTTGTCTAGGTAGGTTGTAGCCTTTTTTTAACGCTCGAACACACGAGTCAAATGCTGAGGTGAACTTCAAGGTTCTTCAACTGACGTAAAAATGCTTGTTTAGTAATGTAAAAATTCAAATCGGTTTGATTTCTTAACACGTTTAGAACTAGGTCCAGGATCAAACTTCTCCTGTTGGGAAGATTTCTAATATACTGTATATACAGTAATATGAACTCTGTTGGATATCTATATTAGCTATCAGAAACAACTTGAATTGAAAGAAATGGATTGTTTATAGGCTTAAGACAAACACATGTATCTATTTTCATCTCGTGCAGCTTACTGTATATCACATATCAGAGCTTGTGAGATTTGATTAAATTAGGGCACTAAAAATCGGTAACGAGGGACGGCAAGGGACATTTTATTTTTATTTTTCAGTAAGTAATGCACGGCAAGATAAAGAATTTTTTGTGGAGGAAGGAAAAAAAGCTTTCACAAAATTCATGACGATTGCGTGAAGCAGAGAAGAAATCACCATATAAAACAAGTCACTTGATTGGACGAACCGGCGATGGACCAAATTGACTGTAGCAAATAGCATCGCTGATTAGAAAAAAGATACTCGATATGTACATTGTTTAAGAAACTTGTTCTGACAAGAAATTTGAAAAGCAGAGGAGGCGAAAGTTAGGATAACAAGAGGAAGAAGTATCTTTGTTAGCTGCAAAGAGAAACAACGGCATATTGGTGGTGTGAGTATACCATTTGTTTTTATCCTTTTATCATTGTAATGGTAAACATAGCAATTAATCTATTTTCTAATATTTAGGTTTTGGTCTCTTATTCACGACAGAAAAAGCAAGCTTTAGTCACAGCTCAAAGATAAGTTATTTACATGTGCGAAATGCAATATTTCCAAATATCAACCTTGAGTGTGGTGATTATGTGAGCTTCGACAATTTGAGAAATACATCCTCGTGAAATTGGGTGCCTGAAGATAAAGCATTGAAGGACATGACACACGGCCTGTTTTGTTGCGTGTGAATATTATAAAATTCATATCGAGCTATACAGAAAAAAATATTGTAATTGGATTGGAAAATAGAGTGGGATCATCTTTTCTTCCCTTCGCTTAAAAGATGATCGAGAAATCCGGTACTTAGTACAGAACGCAATTACCCATTAACTAATATACCATTGACTCGGCTGTATGGATTTTGAATTTGATTTCATGGCTTATTTTGAAAGAGAAATCAAACGAGAGATAAGATAAAGAGAGCGTCGCTAAGCCAACGAAGAGATGACAGTGAACGTAGTGTTTCGCTTTTGGACAGTGTCGCGGAGGCTGAAGTTGTAAGAAAAAGCATCGTTGTCCTTTTTGTTGTGATTCATGCTAAGAAGTAAACCCCTATTTTCTCCTCCATTTTGTTTCCGCTCAGCTTCTGAGGCACATAACTTTATAGCTGAATGAATAAATGAAACACGACAGTTGTTGAAAGCCTTGTTAATTTCTGATACACCAATTTAACCTTACAATAGCTGATCATTTGAAATCGTGATCAAACTGTTGCGTTCTTGTACTTTTTTCCATGCACGATGATAAATTCTCCATTTACTTATTCAGTAATGTCCGTGTTTCTTAAATGTCACGAATGGAGTATTATTGGCTCATTTTCCATTTCTCTTATCAAGTTTTAATAAGTATCTCTTTGTTTTGGCATAAAATACGATTGACAACAATAGATCTTGATCATGAACTTTAATTAGATCAGTTTAATGTTCAAATGGACACTAGAACTTGCAAAAGAAAGAATTCCTTTGTTTTAACTACAAGCTGTGCGAGAGATAGGGATGTGGATATGAATTTGGAAGCCACTAGCACATTAATAACTAAAATTCAATAATTTACATCCAAATACGTTTACGAACTTGCAACACTTTGCTCGTCCTATTTTGGCTTACTACGTAATCATAGCATTCAAACTAGTTTTAACCCGAACATTATTTAAATAAACCCAACAGACTTGAACTGTTAAAAGTCATATGATTGGAACATTGTAAATTCTCTAACCAATAAGAACGAGCGACGTATTTTTTACATTTTATGCGTAATCAACTTGTAAACTTGTTTTAACGTGATTATGTCGAGTAACCACCAAGGCAGAGGTAAAATGATAACCGGTTTGGTAGGGTGTATCATTTGCTTCCACCGTCGCAGGATTAAGGTAGGAGCTTGATCGCTAAATATCAATGATGAAGATAAATAGGGCTTACATTAATTAACATCTATGAATTAAACCAACGAGACTATTTGGAAGTAATTCAGTTCATCTCATGAAATGCGATAGTTATTCAAGTTGAACTTAGGTTGACGATAATTTATAAATTTTGTTATTGTTCTTTTTACAGCTCAGAGAATAACGATGGCGCGATCTCTTATAAGCTATCCACTGACTATCATGTTACTCGTCACCTTGTGCTCTGCAAAGGACAACAGCAGCAGTAAATCACGTGACAAGGTGAGTTTTTCAAGTTAAAATAGCTCCCGCCTGAAGTGATCTGGAGTATAATAAAAGAACATTTGAGTCATGTGCTAACGGACGGTCAAGAACTCGCAAATAACCAAAAAATAGACTCAATTAGACTTCGACGTTAGATTAGAGACAGGAACAATTGTAACAAATTATGAAACTTATCTTCGGTTAATTTTGAATTATGTTCCACAAAAGTTCTAATAGCGTTCTTTTTCTTTTCTTTTTTCTGCATCCTACCAGCCTCCTTCGTTTTGTAATGGGGGACAATCCGGGACTTGGACATACATGGCATGTGTCCCGGGATTCCCTGGGGCACCTGGCCGTGACGGAGCAAAAGGAGACCTGGGCAGACAGGGAAAGACTGGACCCCAGGGACCAATTGGTGTTGACGGAAAGAAAGGAGCAAAGGGAGAACCTGGGATCCAGGGTTCCGCCGGCCAAAAAGGACAGCGAGGGGACAAAGGTGACAGTGGAACTCCTCGGCTGTCTTCACACCTGAACTGGAAGGAATGCACCTGGAAAAAAGGGGACGACAGAGATTCAGGCGAGATATATGTGAGTGGACTTTCCATCATTTCATGATAAATAAAGCGTTTCTTGTCACACCTTCACTACCTTGATAAGAACGTAAAAATCCCGCAATCTCTAATTTTGTATCTTTGTAATTATCATCATTATCATCAGATAATAATAGTTATAACTCCCAGTTCATATTCATTCAAAACCATTTTTTTAACAGCACTGTGAATTCATGAAGAAGTACACGGACACTGCCCTCCATGTCTACTTTGCTGGTACCCTCAGAGTTGGCGGCTGTAACAACTGCTGTAACCGCTGGTATTTCAAGTTCAATGGCGCAGAGTGTAGCTCTCCTGGGTCTATTGATGGTGCATTCTACATGCAGACTGGAAGGAAACATTATCTTCACCGTCACCGCCACATTGAAGGTCACTGTAATAACATTCACAAGGGAAAGGTGCGAGTGGGATTCTGGGTTGGAAAGTGTACTGGCCACAAGAGTGCTGACGCATACACAGGCTGGGTTACAATGTCCCGGATCTTCATTGAAGAGGTGCCAAAAGCTCAGCAGTAAACACATCACACGTGATCAACTGGACTTTTCATTTTAATAAATCTTTACAAAAACTGTAGAAAATAACTAGAAATATGTAGAACAAAACCGCACTGTTGATTGTGAGCAAATCATAACAGTAGGCCTGAAGTTCTATCTGTAAGCAATAAAGTCCAGGAATGTTAACAAATGGCTGCTTCGTTTTGGTATACCAATTACTATCTTCTGCAGGATCAACTTGCTAAGAGTAAAGTCAAACTGAAGCGTCAGATTCTTTCCAAAACAGAGCATCTGCAAAGAAACAACTGAAATCCTAAATCTTCATAGTAACTATTGTAGATTGCAATGTATTGCGAGTAAAAATCTTGATATCTGATCCAAGCATGATCGAAAGAAAAATAAACCATTTCCGAGCTGCTGTGAACCTCGTTACGAAGACGAGACGGAGTGCAAAGCTTACCATATGAAAATTCAACTCCACCGGTGTGTATTTCAGGTGGCTGGTTAATGAGAATTTTCGATCTGTTTTGCAACTAATATTTTGATCCATACACAAACCTTCAATAAAACTCTTTCAAAGCCTACTGTGAAAAACATTAAGTATTTTCTTGTTTTCTTGTTATTGATACACTTTTTTTTTTCTGGTTGTTTTTGTTTTGCTTTCTTTTTCTCAAAATTGTTTCATATCCTGGCAATTGTACAAAACATCCATCTTTATCACATGCCCAACTTGCCCAGGTGCTGGGTTTGGAGGGGAACAATGGGAAGGCGGCTCCCTTCTTTGGTGTTAACGGTGACGTGCTTCAAGTTTCGGTCGAGAAGCTTCCATGGGTGTGCATGGGGGTGGGGAGGGTTGATCTTAATTACAGTTTAGATGCATGTATCAATTGAGCATTTCAATGTCTCCTTCCATTTAGATGTCGTGCCCAGGCTTCCGTAGTTCCGTTGTACTATGCAAGACTTTATCAGCGTTTCAGGGAACAACTTAATTTTAAGGCATAAAGTTTTTGTTGGAATCTTTGTTTTCACAAAATCGCTTCACTATCAAATAGTGTTACTGTAGCAGCGTAGGAGCAGATTTCTACGGAAGACAGTTCCACGAGAACTTATAATTTCGCGAGAACTTACCAGCTGTAAACTAGAACCCAGTAAAATTTCTTCCCGCACCATATGCCCCTCCATCGTGAAGAGTCTCGTGTAGGCATCCCTGAAATAAGAAAAGAAAACAAAACAAAAGAAAATAATTTGGTCACTCTTAAGATAAAATTATTTCGGTTTCTTTTTTCAATCGAGGAACTGGTTATTTTAATGACCAGCTGGCCATTATGAGCTTCTGTACTTCTTGTGTTATCCCCCAACTCATTTTTTTATTTTCCAATGGCCGGCTCAAATTCTACTTGTCTACGCCACTCTATAAAAAGAAAGAAAACGATTGGTCCCTTAGTTTGCTCTGCTATTATTTACATTGTTTGGCAACCTTGTCAAACCAGAGGTGGAACACAGTTTCTCATTCCCCACTAACGCAACTTTCAAGCTGGACTGTCTGGAAACACAGAAATAACTTTCTGTTTATTTAATCATCGTAACCACCAATCGAGGTTAACATTACACATCTCATGTTGCAAAAAATGTATTTAATTTTCCTGGCGCACATTTTTCTTTTCATGTGCATTTGGCAGATGATTCTTCTGGCAATTCTGTTGACGTCCTCTCTAACCACTACGAGGGTCTGGGCGCTTATACCAAATTAATTTTGGCCAGGTAGAACGGGACGCTTAAATGAGAGAGGGCATGGGCTAAGAGCGCGAGGCTGGGGGCGCTTGTTCGATGACTAATACGGTAAACTGAATTGGACAAAATCAAAACAATCTCGTTCCCAGATCCTGCTTTCCTTTTGGTCAGCACCAAGAACACGGACTGACCAAAAGGAAAGCGGGCTCTGGGGACGCGATTGAAATCAAAACAAATAAATATCCCTTAAATCCCAATAAAAACGACGTAAAAACAAAGCTTACCATTTCCAGTTTAAGTATCTCGTAGTTTTAACATTTAGAGTGATTTCCTGCATTCCCATATTCTACACGCGATTTTTCAGTCACTTGTTGTCACGTGACTATATACACATAAGTCACGTGACAACACTGAAGACAGTTTTTGCTGAAGCAGACTGTGAGAAACAGTCAAAAGCTTCAATGCTTCAACTTTAGTAGACCTTGGGAGAAGAGTTTTCCATACAGTAGTCTAATCAATATTTTTGAAAAGTCATTGAAAATG
Source organism: Pavona decussata (assembly GCF_977016875.1). Classification (NCBI taxonomy): domain Eukaryota; kingdom Metazoa; phylum Cnidaria; class Anthozoa; order Scleractinia; family Agariciidae; genus Pavona; species Pavona decussata. Next base: position 708,754 of record NW_028145427.1, on the reverse strand, counting down.
TGCACCCTACAACAAGCCAGCCAGATGTGTTGGTTTAATCGTTTGCTAACCGGCTGCCTTAATGAGCGAAATACTCTATACAAGAACTACGAAAGTTCGAGCAAAAGATAAAGTTTCCGGCTTTACTCTTCCTCAAAAGTAAGCTTTCACTATCCTTCGGGCAATTTAATTTGTACGGGATTACGACACTTGGTGCTACCTTACACAAATACAAATACGTCCGCTTACTACAAACAAACGTTGCAAATGTGTCCGTTCGTTGCAATTGATAGCTGAAATGTCGCTACTTATTCAATTGCTAATTGAACACGGGATGACCACGGAACTCTAGTTTTTATAATTTTTTAGAAATAACCCTTAAAATTTCTGTTTCAGGAGTGAACAAATGGAACGGTTCAATGTTACCAAATACAGATTTGCGTTCAAAAATTCCAACCTTATCAAGCGAATGGTTTGAAAGCTGTCTCGCTTCATGAACGCAATGTTTTCGACTGATAAGCCAGTACATGGTAAGACCAAGACTTGAAAAGAACTGAAAAGTACCTCAATATTTTTTCTTGAGGACAATTAAAGAAGGCACCCGAAGGCACTTTCTGTTCTATTTATGACTTAATTATTCGTCGATAAAGGTTCGGGTTTTTTTGTCCCTATGTTGACATTGTTGAGAGAAACAATTGAGTTAAAATATTGCACAGCAAATATGACAGTTTTTTTTTTGGGGGGGGGGGGGGGAACTTATAATGCTCCTAAAGTTGTTGTTTTGTAGTGACTAAATGTCAAATAATTTATGCTTGAAAATTACAAACTTGAGAACATAATTATCCTGCTATAATTATGCCGATGGCGTACACGGCATAAGAGTTTTATTTTTTGCAGTGTTTACCAGTGGAGCTCGCTAATATATATAAGTACCGTTTTTTTATCAAATCTATCTTTACAATGTCTGCTGTTGTCAGAAGAAAGTTTGTTTATCTCAGATTAGCAGACATCATGGTTATTTACATAAAACAACGTTGACAAGTCTGAGGTGATATTGACAACTGAGACAAATTTCACTGTTACAACTAATATAATCTCAGTGGAATTTTTTTTCTTTTATGAGACATAGAAACTAAATTGAGGTGTCTATTGATATAAGGATAAATTATCACCGAAAATTTGTCACTGACACAAATATCAGCAATGAACAATAATTGAAAACAAAAGCTCCACGGTAAATATGCAAACTGGTGAAAACATGAAACTTGAGTCATAAATAATCACTGAACTAAATTATTATTTCCTGTATGGTGGTGCATCATCCAATTTATTATAGAAGATTCGTATCCGTGCTTTCGAATATCGGTAAGAGAAATTCGAATGATTTAATAAAGGTAAGCGCTTTTTTCTCTCTCACACAAGTGTTTTACAACTTCCTGAAATCCCGTTACGTATACTCTTAGCGAACGATTCACTTCGCTGAAAGTGTGTGAAGGGTCTTGTCTATTTCACCCACTGGAATGGATTTTAGAATTTGTTTTTTGGTTGACCATAAAACAGTAACGGAATACTAACAGTGGCATGTTGAAATGCTCATGGGCTGACATTTTAAGCCATATAGCTTGGACAGACTCATAATATATTGATATCGAGTCATGACTACTCATTGCACTTCTACGAGGAGGGAAATAAAATTAAACAGTATTGCGAATTTTTATTTACCAATTAAGGTACGCATGGAGATACATTCCATTTTATGAGAACGTCTTATTTTGTAGTCGAGGTTTCAGAGCCGCAACTGAACGTTCTTAACAGTTTCTATCTGTTTGACTCAAAACGTTCTTAAAATGTTCTTAAGCCAAATCAGCCCATTTGGACAAGACCAGGACATCTATCAGAGCGATTTATAGAGCCTTACGTACAGGAATGGTTTAGAATTTTAGAAAATTAATGAGACATGAAGAGAAGTAAACACTCCAATAAAAAACCACGTTATACATGTTGTGAAAAGTGCAGTTATGATTAGTTTTACATTTTGGACTCAACACTGATGTTTAGAATTCTGCTAAGACTATTATTAAATTTTACTTTACACATTTAAAGCTAATTTCGAAAAAAATGAAAAAAATCCATCGTTCCAACAAGCTTTAATTAATTGGTACGTATTTTAACAGCACGAGAGCTGGTGAAATTGAACACCAATCGCAGCCCCAATGTTCCCAGTCTGTCCCCGTAGAAAGGGTTTTAATAAAAGAGACTAAAAACCTCTGAAAGAGTGTATGCAAATATACGGACCCTATAAAGACACACGGACTTTAATATGCAGTGTTTTCCTTTTGCCACTATACTGATTACGTTATGATATTTCGTTTTCTTCCCTTTCAGATGTTATCGCACTGGTTGTCTAAGTTCTTCATTTGAATGAAGGCAATTCACAGCCGGTGTATCCGCAGAATGGAGGCAAACTCGATGGAAAGAATGGTTAGAATATGAATAATGCACCGCGGATGGTCCTGGGTATGCTTCACTGAACTGAAGCATTATTTCCTGTGTTCAACCAACTCTTGCTCACGATAAATGATTGGTATGAGGGCTTTGCATTAAGAAAAAGACATTTAGACGTATGGGCTCTTTTAACCTTTGTTGCAGAACTTAGTTTTTACGTGAAATCCGGCGGTTAGATTATGCGGCGGTCACATTTACATCAGTGGCGAACGCTTCATCTCACAGAATGTTGAGTGAACGTCGACCCTATCCGGTTCCTTACATCGGAATCATTGGATTTTAAGAGTAAAATGGTGTATTTTGAACTCTTATTAGGTCATACAAAGTCAGCGACTCGTATCCATCAATTATACATGATGTAAAAGAACACGTCTTACTCTTTCGGTATTAATTATTGACCATTCTTGATATTTTCTTTGCATTTACTTTGACAGATGCCATCGTACTGGTTCTTCCAGCCTCCATTTGGTTTATAAAGCTGATTGCTTGGACCAACAGAGGGGAACCGGTCAAGCTCTACTGAAGTACTCGGTCGAATTAGGGATTCAAACAGGAAGTAAAAATAGTGAGTAATTAGAGCGCAAAATATATTTTTAACAAACTGAGTTTGTTCGCCGCATTATTCCAGTCTAAACCACTTATTCGATAAGGTATACAGAGAAACTGAAAAATTCACAACTTGTTCTGGGGAAATAAATCTGACTAAAAGCTGACTAGAAATCCACGATTCCAACCGTGACGATTCAGATACTGTATAAACAAATTAAGCCACAAAGGCCGTCATGTTACTTCGCTAGATCAATTTGAATTTAGACTGTCAGATGAGTTGAAAAATATTATAAAATCTTTCCATGAGAAACTGTAAGCTGAGCTACCACGAGGCTGATCTTAAATATTATTGTGTTTGCTTACAAAAGGTTCGTTCCTTTTCTTATAAAACATTATCGATAGGAATCAGTAGAACAGTGTTGATGCTTGCAATTCTTTTGATTAAGGCACAATTCAAGGCATTCGCAATATCTAAACATATTCTGGCAGAGATTCTCCAACAAGCTTGACGGTCGCAAGGAGAAGCACGCAGAAACTTTTAGGCTATCTGTATTAAAGTCTGAAAGAAAAATAATTACCAACAACATAAAGGTCCGTATTAGATAATCTGAAATCTAGTTCATATCAAATTCTGAGGCTTGATATTGGAAGTCTATCACAGTGTACTTATTGCTAGTTCATTTGCGGTCGAATTCGTTTCTTTGTGCAAACAATCTCTGTCACAATTTATAAATTAGAGGGGCACTGAATTAAATCGGCCGAAATGAGCTCAAGTTATTTGTTCATTATCATCTGGAAGAAATTAACAGTGTTTTGCATGACAAAGCACAGGTCGCCCAAAACGCTTATTCACCCTTGCAGTCAATGTACGTCACGCGTGATCAGTAATTTTGAAATTTGAACAGAGTTTTGAAATTTACATGTCAGTTTTGAACATTGCCAGCGAGATTTCAGAGTTTCTGTAGAAATTACCCTAGTTTATTGACCGTATAAAGCAATAATTTTTTTTCTTTACATTACAAAAATAACAATCATTTCCCAAGCATTTTGAATTTTTTTTTTTGTTCAGTGAATACGAAAAGATTTCTCAAGATTCCATTCAAATGCCGGTCATTTAATACAAAAAGGAATTCGAATGTTCATTTCAGTCTCGGAAAAACTGGTCACGCCTGACTGGTAGACTGTATGCTACCATGATCACGTACAGGAATTGAGCATCACCGTTGCGTAATAACGAAATTGTAAGATTTTGCAAGGGAGGAAAACGTATTAGGAGGCAGAATTACGAAAGATTTTTGAACAAAAATTACCCACTTGAACTCCTTTGCGCATGCGTGGCTATTCTAATATTGTTCAAGTTCCACTATTTTTACTCTTCATACCATATGGTATACATGTATAGAACTTCATGTCGTTTTTCTTTTGCCACGATCTACCTGTAAATATTTCGTTTACTTTTGCTTTTACAGATGTCATTACACTCACTGTTTCATCCTTCATTTGGATTAAAGTTTTGACCAACAGACCGCGGGCGATCCTGATTGAAACAGGGAGTCAAGCGGGATGTTAAAATGCAAATGGTCAGCAATTCGAGTGCAAAATATATTGTAAACAATGCATTAGTCTCCTTTTTCTAGTCCAAGTCACCTGTTCTATAAAATTTGCATAAAGACTGAGACACTCACAGTGTTTTGGGGAAATCAAGACAACTTCACGTGTGGTTTAGAGCCAAAATGCGATCTTTGTAAGTGCCCGTTCTAATCGAGAAGAACCAGATGTCGTGTAACCACCATGAAGGATCTGTCAACCCGCCTTAATTATTAAGGATTATGGCTGTTTGGACCATATTGTCCCAATGCAATTAATAAGTTATAAAACATTATAGATCACACTATGATCCTTTACATTAAAACGCAAAACACTAAATTCACCGTAATTTGAAAGGGACATCAATGCATTTGTGCGAGAGTCCACAGAATCTTGGATAGATTTCTCGCGCACTTTCTCGTTCAAAACGTGATAGACATAAAAATGAAAGCACAATAGAAAGATTCCAAAAGTCTGAAGGAATTATTTACTTCCATCTTTGCAGGATTAAGGTAGGCGCTATATCACAAAATCCTTGTTTTGGAAGATCTGAAGAATAATTTGCCTCAAGTTCAAAGGAGATAAGAAGTCGATCACAGTGCACTAAGTAATATAAAAACTAAAAACATTATGCAGTCGAGTACGTTGCTGTGTGCAAACCAGGACTTTTCAAAGAGGATTCGCTATGATTCATAGTTGTAACTTATAAATTAGAGCCTCAACGAAGTCTGCTGAAAATTCAAGTTTTTTTTTTTTTTTTACGAGAATTAGCGGTAAGAGGTAAGAGTCTTGTTTGGCAAAGCATCAAAGCATCGAGTTGTTGAGATTTCATTAATGCGACACGTGAAATTTAACTTTTATTTTGTAATTTATTTAATATAACGTAAACTATATATGTAGGTACTTAATTTAATAATCATAAAAGTGCAAATATTCCGAAAAACGAATCGTTCTTGTTCGGCTCTGAACACTATCTAAAGGAAACCATCGACTTTTTTAACGCTGGAAGCTTTCTGATCTTGGAATATTCATAATGATGCCTTCTATGTTCCAGCTGTGCTATAAATTGCAAAAGACTGATTTAGAAAAACCGATTTATCGGTCAGGTTCACATGGGTTAATTTACACTTGACAATTTGTCGACCAATTTCTTTACCCGTTGGTACTCAAACAAATTTGACTGATCGCTCGCTAATTTTCTTTGTCAAATTGGGCCAAATCGGCCCGATTAATCTAATAATATTTTATACTTATATTGCGCTTGTTTCTATAAAAATACTCAAAAGCGCATTACAATATTATTAATAACTAAATTAAAAACCAGTAAAATTACCCGATAAACATTGGTTTCGTGTGAATTATTACCCTTAACAGTTTGTGTCTTTTGTCTAGGTTGGTTGTGGCCTTTTGTCTGAGAAAACAAGTCAAATGCTGAGGTGTACTTCAACTAAGGTAAAAATGCTTGTTTAGTAATGTAAAAATTTAAATCGGTTTGATTGTCTTAACACGTTTCTAGATCCAGGATCAAACTTCTCCTTTGAACTTCTCCTCCTCTGGGGAGATTTCTACTATACAGTATACACAGTAACATGTACTCTGTTGGATATCTATCAGAAACAACTTGAATTGAAAGAACTGGATTGTTCATAGGCTTAAGACAAACACATGTTTCACATATCAGAACTTGTGAGATTTGACAAAGTTAGGGCACCAAAATAGGTAACGACTTTCGGCAAGGAACATTTTATTTTTATTTTCCAGTTAGTAATGCTTGGCATGGTAAGGAATTTTTAATTTTTTGGAGGAAGTGAAAAAAAGCTTTCACAAAATTGATGACGATTGTGTGAAGCAGAAATGAGATAACCAGATAAAACGGGTCATTTGATTGGACGAAATGGCGTTGGCCCAAATTGATTCTGGCAAATAACATCGCTGGTTAGAAAAAAGATAATTGATATGTATATTGTTTAAGAAACTTGTTCTGACGAGAAATTTGAAAAGCAGAGAAGGCGATAGTTACGATAACAAGAGGAAGAAGTATCTTTGTTAGCTGCGAAGAGAAACAACGACATTGGTGGTGTAAGTATACCATTTGTTTTTTATTCTTTTATCATTTAAATGGTAAACATAGCAATTAATCTATTTTCTAATATTTAGGTTTTGGTCCGGCTTGTTCACGGCAGACAAAGCAAGCTTTAGTCACGGCTCAAAGGTAAGTTGTTTACATGTGCGAAATGTAGTACTTCCAAATATCAACCTTGAGCCACGGTATGCCGGGCCGATTATGTGAGCTTGGACAATTTGAGAAATACCGTGATAGTCGTGAAATTGTGTACCTGAAGATAAAGCATTGAAGGCCACATGACACACGGTCTGTTTTGTTGCGTGTGTATATTATAAAATTGCCATCGAGCCTATACAGAAAAAATCTATTGTAGGCTTTGGATTGGAAAATAGAGTGGAATCATCTTTTCTTCCTTTTCCCTTGAAAGATGATCGAGAAATCCGGTACTTAGTACAGAACGCAGTGACCTATTGACTAATATACCATGGACTCAAGCTGTATGAAAATTGAATTGAATTTCATGCCTTATTTTAAAAGAGAAATAAGAGATAAAATGAAGAGAGCGTCGCAAAGCCAAACTAAGAGATGCCAGTGAACTCAGCGTTTCGCTTTTTGACAGTGTAAGGCTGAGAAGTAAATCTAATTTTTCCTCCATTTTGTTTCCGCTCAGCTTCTGAGGCACATAACTTCAAAGGTGAATGAATAAATGATACACGACAGTTGTTGATAGGTTGATTAATTTCTGAAACGCTGAGTCAGTCTCACCGTAGCTCATCATTTAAAATCTTGAACTGCTGCGTTATTGCAGTTTTTTCCATGCACGATGATAAATTCTCCATTTACTTATTCAGTAATGTCCGTGTTTCTTAAATGTCACGAATGGAGTATTATTGGGTCATTTTCCGTTTCTTTTATCAAGTTTTAATAAGTATCTCTTTGTATTGGCATAAAATACGATTGACAACAATAGATCTTGATCATGAACTTAGATCGGTTTAATGTTTAAAAATGGATACTAGAACTTACAAAAGAAAGAATTCCTTTGTTTTAACTACAAACTGAGCGAGAGATAGGGAAGTTGATACGAATTTGGAAGCCACTAGCACATTAATAAATAAAATTCGATAATTTCGGTCAAATACGTTTACGAACTTGTAAAACTTTGCTCATCCTATTTTTGGCTTACCACGTAATCATACGCATAACATTCAAACTAGTTTTAACCTGAACATTATTTAAATAAACCCAACAGACTTAAACTGTAACAAGTCATATGATTGGAACATTGTAAATTCTCTAACCAATAAAAAGGAGCGACGTATATTTTACATTTGATGCGTAATCAACTCGTAAACTTGTTTTATCGTGAAAATGTCAAGTAACCACCAGGGCAGAGGCAAAATGGGAAACTGTTTTGTAGAGTGTATCATTCGCTTCCACCGTCGCAGGATTAAGGTAGGCGCTTGATCGTTAAATATCAGTTATAAAGATAAATAGGGCTTACATTGATTAGCATGAATTAAACCAACGAGACTATTTGGAAGTTATTCAGTTCATCTCATGAAATGCATGAAATGCGATTCAAGTTGAACTTAGGTTGACGATAATTTACAAATTTTGTTATTGTTCTTTTCACAGCTCAGAGAATATCGATGGGGCGATCTCTTATAGTCTATCCTCTGACTATCATGTTACTCGTCACCTTGTGCTCTGCAAAGGACAACAGCAGCAGTAAATCACGTGACAAGGTGAGTTTATGAAACTAAAAATGCAGCTGCCAAAAAAAAAATCTGGAGTAAAAAAAATCTGAGTCATGTGCCAACGGACAGTAAAGAGAATCGCAAATAACCTAAATGAATTTCAATTTCCAAAAAAAAAGATTCACTTAGACATGATCGTTACATTACCTAGGGACAGGAACAGTTGTAACGGCTTGAAAAAGGAAAAGGAAAAGCTCTAATTCTTGGTTTTCACATGACGTCATAAAAAACTGAAATTTATAACTAAACACAATTTTGGGTTTTTATCTTCATCACATATAAGAAAATCTAAATTTCCATCGGCTTGCTTGTTTTCAGCAGGATAGTATTCTTTGTTTTGAAAATAGAGCAGTTTGAATTTTAGATTTTTGCGCAGTGCGTGACAGAAGGATTGCTGCTCTAAACATGTCACGTACATGAAAACATCGATTCGCCTCGTGTTTTTTTTAGGTCTGATCAGCTAACATGCTATAGAAGAGTTAATGTCAATGTGTGAAAGTTCAGCAGAGAGAAGAAAGGCTTTGAAATAGCCAAGGTAAACTCCAGATGTTTTTGCTGGTTTCCGGCCGCCATGTTGGTGCCCATCAGACGGAGCACCAACATGGCGTCTCATACTAAACTCTGTAATTTTCCGTGGTACATTTTCTCGAATAACTCGATTAGGAGATATCGCACAGCCCTGTGGCTTTCACACGTTGTTTATGTATCACTTTTCTGCAACATATCAATTTCTTGACGTTATCTATTGAATGGTTTAGGATTTTATTTTTTCACTTGCGTGACGATGTGTGAGGTGAAAACCACCTATAGCATTTTTTTTTTTTTTTTTGCACCCTACCAGCCTCCTTCATTTTGTAATGGCGGACAATCCGGGACTTGGACATACATGGCATGTGTCCCGGGATTCCCTGGGGCACCTGGCCGTGATGGAAGTGATGGAGCCAAAGGAAACCAGGGAACCCCGGGAAAGACTGGACCCCAGGGACCACCTGGCGCAGAAGGAAAGAAAGGAGCAAAGGGAGAACCTGGGGTCCAGGGTCCTTCCGGCCAAAAAGGGCAGCGAGGAGACAGAGGTGACAGTGGAACTCCTCGGCTGTCTTCACACATGAACTGGAAGGAATGCACCTGGAAAAAGGAGGACGCCAAAGATTCAGGCGAGATATATGTGAGTGGACTTTCCATATTTTTATTGCGAATTTTGTGTTTCTTGTCACACCTTTACTGCCTTGAAATGAAATTATTTCTGAAAGAACATAAAAAACTCTTTCTATCATTTTTCTTTTCAGATGATAAAAGTTATAATTCCCAGTTCACGTTGATTAAAAACTATTTTCATTTAACAGCACTGTACATTCAATAAGAAATACAAGGACACTACCCTCCATGTCTACTTTGCTGGTAACCTCAGGATTCATGGCTGTGACGGCTGCTGTAGCCGCTGGTATTTCAAGTTCAATGGCGCCGAGTGCAGCACTCCTGGGTCTATTGACGGTGCTTTCTACATGTGGCATGGAAGAAGGTACAATCTTCACCGTCACCGCCACATTGAAGGTCACTGTAATAACATTCACAAGGGAAAGGTGCGAGTGGGATTCTGGGTTGGAAAGTGTACTGGCCCCAAGAAAGCTGACGCGCATACAGGCTGGGGTACAATGTCCCGGATCTTCATTGAAGAGGTGCCAAACGCTCAGCAGTAAACGCTTCACGCGTGATCAACTGGACTTTTCATTTTAATAAATATTTTAAAGAAAACTGTAGAAAATGAGTAAAAAAGATACAGAAGAACAGCGCAGTGCTGATTTAGTGGAAATCATGGCAGAAGGTTTGAAGTTCAGTCTGTATCAGTTGAGCAATAAAGTCAAGCAATGTTAGCAAATGGCTGCTGTAATTTGTTTTCATGATCATATACCAATTGCAATCCTCTGATGGGTTAACTTGCTGTTAAAGAGTATTGCCAAACTCCAGTGTCAGATTGTTTTCAAAACAGAGCAGCTTCAAAGAAATTACTGAAATCCTAAATCTTCACATCAACTGTTATAGATTTCACTGCACTGGGAGCAAGAATATTTTAATAACTGATCCTAGCATAATCAAAATGAAAACTTCTAAAGAATAAAATAGATTTAAGTTTTTCGTGGTGTCTTTCAAATCTGATGACTAAAAGTCTAAGTCATGAGACACAACATGTAGAAGGCTCAAGTGGCAACGTTTATCGGATTGTTAGGGAAGCAAAAATAATGTATTACCTTGAAAAAAAATTAGAGTGTCATTCGACTACTTTGCGGTTTGAGTTACATGCGCGTTGGCTTATATGACGTCACCAATTTATCCTAACAAGATAATGGTTTGACGCCGACAATCTTAAAGTATTTCCTGTGTCTATCTCTTTTCCTTCTGAACTTGCATCACTCCTGCATCTCAGTCCTTTCCTGCCGTTTACGCGTTTAGAAATAAGAAACTAAAAATCGCCAACTCCCAACTCCAGATACCTATTTCAGGCGGCTGGATTTGTTTGTTATCTGTTTTGTAATTTTTGGATCTCGACACAATGCCTGGCTAAGACCTTTCTAAGTATTGGCTGCCAAGGCAATTTGACAATTATAGGTCATGCATATGATAGTCGTGCGGTTCTTAGGTTTTAAGAAGTCGTGCTACGTTTTGTTTTGATGCTGTCGCTTCGTTTTTGTTTTTTGTTTTTTAAATAGTAAGCATAACCGAAGGAAAGCAAAAAAAGTCACCTCTATCACATGTCCATCATGTTCAGGCGATGGGTTGGGCGGGAGAGAAGACGAAGGCTACTCTCTTCTTTGCACTAACGGTGAATTGCTTAAAGATTTGTTTTTACGGGTGGCGGGATAGTGGTAACATCTTACAAGTTAGATGCGGGTACCAATGAGTATTGTGATGCCTTCTCCCTTAAAGATGTCGTTCCCAGGCCTCTTCAGTTCCGTTATTCTATGACTCGTCTAATATCCTCCCTGCCGTATTGTTTATATTTTTTCGTTTAAGAACTAAACGGGTAAGTTTACACGGGCTGAAACTGACAGGGTTGATATTGAGAGCTTTTCTTCAGGAGATAAAGTCTTTGGCCGTAGAAAGTGGGTCTTAGGAATGATTTCTAGTTGGGCAGGGTGAAATTATCAGGAATTCTTGACTCGGCCAAAGACCCTTCTTGTTGACAACGGCGCTAAAACCTTTCCCGTCCAAATGTTCATTTTCAACATCCAGGACTTAAGTAAAATGGCGTGCAAAGGCACGACTTGACAAAGATTTTCTTTTCAAAAAACGTGAGTTTTAAAAGCTATTCGATTCTTTTGAATCGCCCTTATAATGCTAGGATGTCAGTTAGGCGAGTGATCGATTACTTCTGAACTGGTGGCATTTTGCGTGGGATATCTGGTTGAAAGTATCATAAATAATTTCCAGATGTTCGATCGCCGTGATTCGCGTTGCGGCATGAAAAGTCAATTTAGAACGCTGTCTTAGTCTGATTGAGCTGATTCTGTTGTAGAAAGCTAGGCTTGAGCGCTAAAAGACCGGGTTTTGGATAAGATTTAAGATACGTTGGCGCCGTTAACCCCTTCAGCCCAAATATCAACATGCATACTCTCCTCACTGACCTCTATATATCTCCTATGCTATTACTTGGAAGATTTTGTCTACAAATCAAGGCATTTCATACTGGTGGGAAAACGACACTGGAGTAATAAATAATCACTAAACTGAATCATTATTTCCTGTGTTAGAAGCGTGTACACTTTACCATCGAAATTATTAGTCAATTGTTCAACAGCTGATTTAGCAGCGCATGTCAGATGGTCGGTTGAGCAACATTTACTTTTTTGTTGGTCTAACATGCATGGATATAAATCGAATGTTGTACAACAATGGTTGAGGTCACACTGGAGAAAGTTAACCATGGTAAACTCAAGTTTACCATGGTTAACGGCACCGCAAGTGTGACCCACAATTTTCAGTTTACCATGGTAAACCTAACTCTGGTAAGTTGCCCTGACAACAGCGGCAAGAACAAAGTTGACTTGACCCCAGATAAGGATCTAGTTACCAAAAAAAATAGGTGGGTACATCTCTTGTCTATCTAAACCATGCTTATTTTGTTGACAGGTTGTCATCTTTTTGGATTTGTGGATTCATATTTTATAAACACGAAATTTATTTTCCCGATCATTCGCGCGTGTGTTTGAGTCCCTTTCAACGAGCTGGCAAATGAAGTCGAATGTTTCCCGTGTTACCCTGAAATGGTCTTTCCAAAGGGCTCGAAGGAGCCGGTTATTATACATTTCCTCAAACCATCCCTGTGGTCGAGGGTAAACCCAGGCTTGCCTGCGCGCTCTTCTTTGTCTGTGTCTTTGCCGTCTACGGTTAATTAACGAAACCGCTGCACTTTCTTTGGTCCCAAGATTTAAATAGTTGTATGTAAGAAGGAAGTGAATTCTACGTGCTCCTCTAAGCAGCAGAATTAAAAGCAAAATGGGAACAATTGAAAATGCAACTCTCTTGTTGATCCATAATTTTATTACGCGCTAAGTCACAGTTCAGTAACTTACCGCCGATATGAACTCACGCGACATGTCAACATTTAGTGTACTCGTCACGTATAAGTTTACTGATCATGCGAAAAGTGTACATGGAAAGCGTCAAATTTATTTTTTATGACTTTGACAGCTTTACTACGGTAACTAGGTGGTTGCGCAATTTACCTTGGTAAAGAAATTTTTACCATGGTAAAGTCGGAATGTTTAGCCACTGATTTATTAGTGGAGAAAATTCAGACGATATATTTAGAGGTAAGTGCAATTTTCTGTTTCACCAAATGTTTTCCTGGGATTAAGATAATGTCAGATATACATTGAGGCGAGCGCTTTACTTCACGGAATCGGTATCAAAGATCCCGTCTATACAGTTGTCCTACCGGGATCCGAGTGGATCTAAATTGGAAAATATAATAGTTGTATTTCATATAATATTAAGGTCAGCCAGTAAGCCGACTCAACAATCGGCGATTCGTAAGCTACCTAAATGATTGATTGGCTTATAACCCTTACAATCCATTACTTCTTAAAGCGAGTCCAAGGGAAGTATAATGAATTTTAAATTACAAAGCAAATCAAATTAGTTAGAAATATTTAGTCTACTCTATACGTTTATTTTTTCAAAGAAAGTGTAGGCGATATATTCCAAGGATTTTTCTTCTATTTAATCTTTCATACGCAGTTCAAACTATCGGCAGCAAAATTTTTTTGAACCATTAAAATGCCTAATTCCCGGTAATGTCCTTTTTAGTTCCCCTGAGTTTTAAAAGTCCGTGCAGGTCTTTGGTCACGTCCCACCTTTGAATCTTATGAATCTTGCACCACACGCAAGCTAAGCATAGTCAAAGGTGGGCCCTTTGAGGCCCATGGTCATAAGAAAAAATGTGTACCCCACCCCCTCCCTCCCCCCCCCCCCCCCCCCACGCTGAGTTATTTTCCATCAATCTCTATTTTGCCGTTTCGATGACACTTCCCATTGATGATTTCAATGATTTCAATTACTCTGATTGTGAACTACTGTTATACCCCAGGGGTATACCATGGCTGTAGCAAAGTTTAGGGGATAATCTCCAAAGCTAAAGCTATTACAGAGCGATCAACATTTTGTTGTCTTAATGTAAGAAAGCGGAGGGTTTATAGCATTTAATTTTTGATCGATCTTTAGCTTTTCCAGGTCACTAAGGAAAAAAAAACATTTTTTCTTGAAGGAAACACGTGGATATAGATTTTTTTGCGGCATAGACAGCGCTGGGTTATAATTAACGAGTTCACGTTACAGCAGCTCCAGCGTTCTTTCCCATAAAAGGCCAGATTATCAGCCAAAAATGGCGGCCAAAATCAATGAAAATCGAAGAGAAAGCCTTGTTTACGGCGATGATTTACAAGTAAATATGGTGCTTTGGAGTCACTTTGGCCTGAGACAGCAATCAGGAATTAGTACATTTTTCAAGAAAATTTAGCAGACCAGCGGAAGGCTAATAGAAGCAGATAGTTAGTCTTCTTTAGTCTTGGAAAGTATAAGCATTTAGAAACGATTTGCGAGGACGGCACCTCGAAGCCGACACAGCAAAGTTTGCAGGACGGAAGAGAAGGTAAGCTACTCGTCCCGTTTGTAAGGAAATTAAAGAGTTTCAGGAGCTGACCTCAATAAATGCAGAGCTGGCAGATCATGCAATGCTTCAATTCAGGTAAAAAAAAAAAAATACTGTTATGAATACTCAGGAATACTGCAGTCGATGTTCTCACCGCGTTGAGAGGTCGGGATGTAGTCGACAAATTATGGAAAGTTTTACTTTTCTGTTTACTTTATTCATTTTACTAGTACAGTCAACTCTCGCCTTGCGGACACCTCGCTATTATAGACACCCCGATAATACGGACAGCAACTAAACCCTCGGCATAAATAGAGCACAGACGTTTGACTGAAATAACTTCCCGCTATTACGGACTCTGGCTATTAAGGACACTAACTCGCGGTCCCGAGGGTGCCCGCAATAAAGGGAGTTGACTGTATATCGACGACCATTTTTAAAGCGCTGGTAGAATCCTGTACGCTAATTAGTCGGCAATTTCTGGTAACACCAAACAACGCTACCTTATCTATGCCAATGTAGACTCTTGAGTCTAAAGAAGAGGTTATTTCGCCACTGAATGTCACTATTTTATTTACAATTGCCTCAGCGTTCTCAGGGATCTTTTCGAAACCGTTAATCCGGCTCTATATAAGCGTACACATTGTGTATCAGATAACTCGGACAAGCCCGAAGACGATTCAAAACAAACTCGTCACTAGGACCCTCTCTGCTTGGCAGTTGGGCACCATTTGAGACGCCCCTGGGGACGACATTCATTCAAGTTCCCTGTTATCCCGGGAAGGTGATTGTGACCAGTAGTTCGTTAGTTTTCATGTGAAATTATATTGAGCAAAAACCTTCATTCCCCATGATGAGAATCACAGTTATAGCCAAAACGAAAATTACAGGGACCAAAGAAGTAAAATCTTCCCAGTAAGTATACATTTTTCAATTCTATCACCGCTTGTAAGCTCCAAAAGACTCTTACACACAACGACTGAATCGAATCAGCAGCTCTCTTTGCGATTCTATGTTGGGAATGCGTCAGTTATCTCAACTGAACTGTCTATGTTCGCGGAACAATACGTTTTCTTCCACCAGTCTCTTCTCAAACAAACACACATGGACGACAATATTCAACGTATAACGGATATAAGACCGTTTGTGCCTCTGAGTACAATCATTGTTTTATTCTATGAAGACCCTCCTACTGGAAGGAAAATCTACTTTGGCAAAACAAAATACTCGATGCAAACTAACATTTCTGTTATCAGCAGGAAGTGAATAATAACTTCCTACAAAAGTTCGCTTCGTTTTAAAATATGGTCAGAAACAGAATGTGTTGTGGTCAAGCAGGAAGAGGCCCCTATTTCTCTAGCGGTATCAAGTCAAGATCACCTTCTACTGTACTGTTCGTGCTTCGCCCTGTAAAAAAAAGAACGCTTTCTGTTCTTGTAATCTGTATTTATTTGTAGAGGCGAAGCGTGTAACGTTTCCATGTAGTACACATGGGTTTGAGAAGCCATCAAATCTTTAGAACCTCCCGCCCTATTTTTTCCAGAGAAAAGTCGAAAAACACCCGCGGAGACTGCTCACTCTCAAGACTTGTCATGGTGGAAATATTTTGCGGTGAGGTGCGCTTACCGATAACACTCCACAGCAACAGTTTATCTTATTCGACCCAGACTCTTTTGGGCTGTCGAACGGAAAAAGAGGAGACAGTGCAACTTGAAATATTGACCAAAAATTTCACTTCTCAGTAAGCATCAACTGGAGCAAAAGGGTACTCGCGCTTGTCTGGCTAATATGCTGTACTGCATCAATGGATCATTGGGCAAGGCCTAAGAGTTTTCCAAACATATTTCTTTAGCAGTTTTTATTACTGCAACTCATTCCTAATTGTGAGCCTATTAATTTATGTGTCGTTGCCAAAGGAGAATATGCTCATGTTAAGGTTACCCGATACCTTCAGAGGTGTCTCGCATTTAAGCGATGTAGGGCGTCCAGTTTAAACTGTAGATACCTAAACCCCTATATCAAATTAAAGCTTATAGAGCTGACTATCAAACCATACCATGACGTTTGAAGTAAAATAAATTGTCGAATTTTTCACGACCTCTAATTGCGAGCGTCCGAATCACCTTTTTAAAGCTACAAGTCCTGAAGTGAATTTTGTTTTTTGCTAATTTAATTTGCTCCTCAGTTTCCCGACCCAAAGCGCTAAAAAAACGTGTCTGCGTTTTGCCATATTTAATCGCAGAGAAAAGTTATAGAGCATTTTCGAAATAGGATGAGAAAAATGTGGAGTAATCGTACAAAAATCGCTCTCAGAGAAAAAAAATATTTCGAAAGGAAAAATTCGCGGACACGTTTTTGTTGTTTATATGTTAAACTAGCTACTGTCCAAATGCGAAGGCAAACAAACAAATTTCTTTTGAGTTTTAGCTCTTTGAAGTGGCTCCTTCAAGTGAAAAAAATTTATTCGAGAAAACCGCGCTAAAAATTCGGCAATTCATTTTATTTCAAAATTCTTGGTTTAGTTGGATAGCCAGCTCTATAAGCTTTAATTTGATATAAGGGTTCAGGTGTCTACAGTTTAAACCGGGCGCGCTACATCGCTTGGACGCGAGACACCTCTGAAGACACCTATGAAGGTACCGGGTAACCTTAAGTAAATATCATTCTATGATAAACACTGGATTCAGTGCCACATTGTTTGTTTAAGAAAACACATTTAGAAACGCAAATCAAGCTGTTCATTGGATAAAGGGAAAAATGTCACCCAAAACGTTTTCCACAAATGTCAGCAATGAACAATTGAAAACAATGGATGCGCGATGAATATCAAACTGGTGGGAACACGAAACTGGGGTCATAAATAATCACTGAACTGAATCAGTATTTCCTGTGTTTAAAGTGTAGCTCATCGTCGAAATTATTACGACATTTGTTGGTTCAACAGCGTTAGAACGTTTAGCAGCGACATTTTTTGTTGGTCCAACATGGATATAAAACCACTGTTGAACAACAATGTGGGAATGTTTAGCCGCTGATTTGTTAGTGAAGAAAATTCAGGCGATATCGTCATCAGTTTAGAGGCAAGTGCACTTTTTCTCTTTCACCAAATGTTTTCCTGAAATTCGAAAGTTAGATGATTTCCGATATACATTCTGGCGAACGAACAAAACAAAGTCTTATGAGTTCAAAACATTTAGTCTACTTTATATGTCAATTTTTCTTGAAAAGTGTAAGCGAATCCATCTTGAAGGCTCTATGACCCGTCCTAATTATTAAGATTAATTATGCCTGTTTTTGAAAATCATTCAGTTTTGACCCATCGATTCCTAAGCTTCGTAAATGCATGATTGGCTTACATCGATTCACTGCTTCCAGTAGAAGTTTCGCAACATAAAATCATGGCTAGTTCTTGTGTTGTGCACTACTAAGTAGCGTAAAGATATTCTTTTAATTGTACTGCAAATCTTCGTTGACCATTTCGACAGGAATATGCAAACCGACCACACAACGACACACGCAGGAGTAAACATAATTTATATACCACATCTAAATCTGCATGGTTATTCTTTAGCCATTGCATGTTAACATTTTGTTTATTTTTCCTTTTACAGATGCCATCACACTCATTGTTTCGTTCTTGATTTGGTTTAAAATGGTTCAACGTTTGTACCAACAGACCGCGAGGGAAACCGGTTGAAACAGGGCATCAAGCAGAAAGTTACAATGGTCAGTAATACGAGCACAAAATATATTGTAAACAATGTATCAATCTTCTTTTTCCATTCAACTATTGTTTAAAGTATATAAAAACACTGAGCAACTTATTGTGCGTTAGGGAAATAAATCTAACTTCAAGTGCGGTTTCAAGCCAAAACGTAATCTTTGTAAATGCCCGATCCAATCGAGAAGATTCAGGTGACTAAAAAACAACATGGCAAAGTGCGTTATCTTACTTCGTAGATTTACCTTTCGCGATCGAAAGTCAGATGCCTGTCGAGTGAAAATATTAACTCGACTTCATGTGTATATTTTTCATGAAAAATGTAAACGAATCCATCTTGAAAGCTTTATCTGCTGGTCCCAATTCTGAAGAATTATGTCTGGTTTTGGAAATTTTGTCGCAGTTTTTGGTTATCGAACATTATCGATCGCATTATAAAGGCCCGTTTACACAAACGATTTTTGCGGTGATTTAAGCGGCGATTTCATGGCCATTTTGTGGCGAGTCTACAACTTTTTTTCAGCGGTTAGCACGGAGCGCATGCGATGTTAACACTAAGCACGACAGCACCATGTCTCCAATTGTGCAACATTGTTGCAAATAAATATGTAACATGGAAATGGACGTAGAGACTGCTCAAATGGCTGCGGCGTGCTTAAGAATTCGCACACTTATCCAGTTTGTCGCCGCCATAAAAAAATAAAAGGTCAACGACGAAAAATCTGGGTTAAGCCGTGGATTTCGACCGAGGGAAACAGACGTTGCATTCCATCGTTTACTTAAAGATTCGAGGGAGACCCCGAATTCAGGGTACATTCATTTCGCTGCATATCTGTTTCGAAGGCCTTAATTCGCATCAGAACTGAATTTGGATTTAGTTGTAAAGTAAAGATATAGTTTTCTTCCGCAAAATCAGTGTCAGCTCAAACATTCCGCGTAACTTCACTGATGTATAACTAAATCTATTCATTTTAAAATGAGAAATATGTTGTTAAAAATGCGAAAAAACTGTTAGCTAGCATTTTCGCAAAATAAACAACAGCTAGTATATTCGGGAAATAGAATTTCGTTTCCCTAAAACGTTTTGCAAGTTAAATTTCCAGCAAAAACATCCAAAGGATGTACTAGCTCACACAAATATATCTGAGCGGTACAAAAAAGATGTGGAAACACACGAGACAACATTTTAACTCTTTTTTGCTTAAATGATCTCGTCGGGTGCCCCGACGGTATCTAGAAAATGATGTCAACGTATTTTGTGTGCGAATCCACAGATTCTTGCACAGACTTCTCGCACACTTTACAAAACGTGATATACACTCGTACAAAACGTGATAGACACAAGCAGAACAAAAAGGCGCCTGAAAATAGTTATCCGAAAGTATGAAGGAAATACCGGTGTAACATTAACAACCTAAATAAGTGTTGTTTGGAAGATCTCAACCCAAAGAGGATTTTTGAGCAAATTACGTACAATTTTGTCTTTTTTGTCCCCAGGATTACTTTTATGGCCTTTAAATGCATTTTTGCTTCAGCTAAGATCTTTTAGGATACTTTAGATAAGAATATAAGTCGCAGAAAGTTTTAAAAGCGGAATCCTATTTCCCGAATTTACGAGCGTTTGCCGGTAGTAACTTAACGAAAATATTAGCCTACCTTACTGCGCATTTTTAACGAAATATTTTCCCCTCAATGAAACGGTGGTTATAAGCTCGACTTCTATAATGAAAATTAGAGGTAATGAGTCAGAGTTTTGCGTAACAAAACATCAAGGCATCTCTTGGTTTTTGAAGTTCGCTAACATCACTCCTTCCTATATTCTCAGTCGAATTAGGGAATCATGTTTCTAGAACTAATCCGGAAATCTGTTTCGAGCTAAATTTTATTACCGAGAAATTTTTGAACCGTTTTGATTCAGTAATTTGTTTGTGCAATGGATTCTCCTGTAGGGTGGAACACAAATCTCTTTATTATCAGGTATCTCCGCCACAAATGTTTTCGTGATTTCAATTAATATGACTGCCACAAATTCTTAAATCGGGTCGATTTTAATCGCTCATTTTCTCTATCAAATTGGGTCACTCCCATCGAACCGATTAAACGGTACGCCGTGTAAATTATTAGCCTTAACTTTCTTTCTGTTGTCTAGGTAGGTTGTAGCCTTTTGTCAACGCTCAAGCACACAAGTCAAATGCTGAGGTGTACTTCAACTGAGGTAAAAATGCTTGTTAGAAGTGTAAAAATAGAAATCGGTTTGATTGTCTTAACACGTTTCTAGGTCCAGGATCAAATTTTTCCTCGTGAGAAGATTTCTACTATACTGTATATTCAGTAACATGTACTCTGTGGGACATAATTATATCCGAAACAATTTGAATTGAAAGAAATGGATTGTTCATAAGCTTAAGACAAACACATGTACGTATACCTCTTGTCGTCTCGTACAGCTTATTGTGTTTCACATATCAGACCCTGGGATAAATTAGATAAATTAGGCACCAAAAATCGGTAACGACGGAGGGCAAGGAACATTTTATTTTTATTTTCCAGTTAGTAATGCTCAGCATGATAAGGAATTTTTTGTTTAGGAAGGAAAAAAAAAGCTTTCACAAAATTCATCATGACAAATGTGTCAAGAAGAGATAAGATAAGCAGATAAAACGAGTCATTTGATTGGACGAATCGGCGTTGGACCAAATTGACTCTGGCAAATTACATCGCTGTCAGAAAAAATATAATCGATATGTATATTGTTTAAGAAACTTGTTCTGACGAGAAATTTGAAAAGCAAAGGAGGCGAAAGTTAGGATAACAAGAGGAAGAAGTGTCTTTGTTAGCTGCGAAGAGAAACAACGACATTGGTGGTGTGAGTATACCATTTTTTTATTCCTTTATCATTTTAATGGTAATCATAACAATCTATTTCTAATATTTAGGTTTCGGTGCCTTGTTCTTGGCAGCCCAAATAAAGTTTGGTCACAGCTCAAAGGTAAGTTATTTTACATATGCAAAATGCAGTATTTTCAAATATCAACCTTGAGTATGGTGATTATGTGAGCGTTCTTTTTTCTGCATCCTACCAGCCTCCTTCGTTTTGTAATGGGGGACAATCCGGGACTTGGACATACATGGCATGTGTCCCGGGATTCCCTGGGGCACCTGGCCGTGATGGAAGTGATGGAGCCAAAGGAACCCTGGGCAGCCCGGGAAAGACTGAACCCCAGGGATCACCTGGCGCGGAAGGAAAGAAAGAAGCAAAGGGAGAACCTGGGATCCAGGGTCCTGCTGGCCAAAAAGGACAGCGAGGGGACAAAGGTGACAGTGGAACTGCTCGGCTGTCTTCACACATGAACTGGAAGGAATGCACCTGGAAAAAGAACGACGACAGAGATTCAGGCGAGATATATGTGAGTGGACTTTCCATCATTTCATGATAAATAAAGTGTTTCTTGCCACACCTTTACTACTTTGATAAGAACATAAAAACCTTATAAATCCCGCAATCTCTAATTTTGTATCTTTGTCAGTTCTCCACGCAGATAATAATAGTTTTTTGTTTTTATTCCCAGTTCATATCCATTCAAAACCATTATTTTTTAACAGCACTGTGAATTCATGAAGAAGTACACAGACACTGCCCTCCATGTCTACTTTGCTGGTAACCTCAGGGTCCAAAGCTGTGACAACTGCTGTAGCCGCTGGTATTTTAAGTTCAATGACGCCGAGTGCAGCTCTCCTGGGTCTATTGACGGTGCATTCTACATGTGGCATGGAAGGAAGAACAGTCTTCACCGTCACCGCCACATTGAAGGTCACTGTAATAACATTCACAAGGGAAAGGTGCGAGTGGGATTCTGGGTTGGAAAGTGTGCTGGCCAGAAGAATGCTGACGCACACACAGGCTGGCATTCAATATCCCGGATCTTCATTGAAGAAGTACCAAAAGCGCAACAGTAAACACATGACACGTGATCAACTGGACTTCTTCTTTAAAAAGTCTTTTAAAGATAAGTGTAGAAAATAACTAGAAACATGTAGAAGAACACTGCAGTGCTGATTCAGAGGAAATCATGCAAATAGGTTTGAAGTTCAGTTTGCATATCAGTTAAACAATAAAGTCCAGAAACATCACCAAACGGCTGTCCGATTTTTTTTTACAAACAGAGAAGCTGCAAAGAAATTACTGAAATCCCTAATCTTCACAATAACTGTTGTAGCTTTGGCTGCATTGTGAGAAAAAATATTTTCATATCTGATCCAAGCTTGGTCGAAAAGAAAAATAAGTCTTTTCCAATCTGCTGTGAAAATTTTTATGAAGGCGAGGCTAAGTGCAAAGCTTTTCACATGCAAATTAGTTTTGTTTGCATATGAATAAAAACTAAAGTAAGTATGGTTACTGGGGGTCTATGTTACGAAATGCAACACGTAGATGGTTCAAGTGACAAATGGTATCGGATTATCGGGAGAAACAAAAAATATTATATTGCCGCGACAGTTTCTTGTTTTCTTGTTATTGAAAACGCTTGTTTTTTTTTTTTTTTTCAAAACTGTTAGCACTGATATCATAGCAAAGCTACAAAAACAACCACCTCCATCACATGAAAACCATCATGTACCGGCGCTGGGTTAGGAGGGGGACAAGGGGATGGCTACTCTCTTCCTTGGTATTAACGGTGACTAGCTTCAAGTTTCGGTCGAGAAGCCTCCACGAGTTGGAGCGGGGGCGTCTTAATTACAATTTATATTTAAATGCGTGCACCAGCTGAGTATTACGATGCCTTCTCCCCTACAGATGTCGTTTCCAGGCTTCCGTAGTTTCGTTATACTATGCAAGGCTTACTCAGCGTTTCTTGTGAAAAAAAATGTTGATTTTTAATTTTAGGAATATTCTGCTGTGCACAAAGTTTTTGTTGAATTTCTTCAAATTTTTGGAATTTTTGTAGGAATTTTATTTATGCTGTTTGGAGACAACTGAACAGATGCTTAGAAATTACGTTACAAAACTTTTGAAAACTTTTAAAAGAGAGCTAGTAAATAAAGAACAATATGCAGATTTACAAGGAACTAAAAAAATTGTTATGGCACTTCTGTAAGTGAATTTTTTAAATTCAATTTTCCTTTTTTTTAAAAAAAGGTAAAAAAGCGCGATTACTGAAATATATATACATAAACGCGCTTCTTTGTCAAATACAGTGTTACTGGAGTAGATGTGTACGAAAGACAGATTCGCGGGAACATAATTTCGTTGAAAAAGGAAATAATATGGTCACACTTTAAAAGTCTGTTAAGATGAAATTATTTCGGTTTCTTTTTTATCTTTAATCTTCTTATGTGATCCCTAATTCGTTTTTTTCTTTTGCCCCCCCTCCCCCCCCCCCTCCCCAAATTCTACTGTCTTCGTCACTCATTTATAAAAGGAAAGCAAATGATTGGTCCTTTAGTTTGCTCTGCGATTACTTACATTATTTTGGCAACCCTGTCAAAACAGCAGTGGGACACAGTTTTCTCATTCTCTGTAAAGTACTACCGCCCTACGAACGCAAATATGTCTCTCAAACTGTAATTTCGGGGAACACAGAAAGGAGTTTCTGTTTAGTTAAACATATAACTACCAATCAAGTTTAGACTGAATTACACATCTCATGTTGCAAAAAATGTATTTCATTTTTCTGGAGCACATTTTGCTCTTTGTGCGAATTTGGTAGAAGATTCGTCTGGCAATTCTATTGACGTTCTTTCTAACCACTTAAGGTAACCTGATGACAAAGTTGAGTTAAAAAAATAATAGAAAAAAATAATTCTCAAATTATTAAGTTTTGCGTATATGCCAACTCTTCTGAATTACCCAGGATTCTCTCGGATACAAAACTTATCTCTGGGTCACTCGTACAGATCTATTGAAACCTGCTTTAGATCTTTTCTCCATAATGAGCTAAGATTTTAATCCTAAGTGTCCCCAGATCCAGGATATTTTAGTTTACGAAATTCATGCGACCGCTTCTGGCTATATTTCTGTCGGACGAAATGTGTGGCCGACTGATGTGTCGTCGATTTTTGGAGAAAGTTGTGAATTGAAAGTGGGTGTTTTGGAGGGGGCGGGTGATTGGTTGATTGGGACAGCGCAAGTTGATGATGATAAGGAAGGGGGAGGTAGGTGCAAAACAAATCCAGATTTCAGATCTCCAGAGATTAAGATCTCGCTTTTGCGGCTGCTCTGAAAAGAGCGCGCAAACGATATGTGGATACACCGCTGTTCTTAAACATTAGTACAGGTTTCCGTACACGTGGTCATGATGTATACAGACTCATTCACCTTAAATTTCACACCGAGTGTAATCGTCCACGCTCTCCAAGAAGTTTTAAGAAACGCAAGAGAAATAGCAATAATACTGCTTCATGACAATGGCCGCAGCTGACAGCCGAACAGATCCACGTGCCTCTCTTCATGCTTTTTGGAAACGTTTTGGCTGAAATTCTTCTATCTCTAACTCCTGAACTGGTTGTAACTAAGTCGTTGATGAAGGTTTTCCGTGCAAAAGGATTATAGTTTTGATCAGGAGTTGCCTTGGTTAGCCAAGTTTCCATAAATCGAAAATTAATTTTAATTTATCCACGCTTATGGGGGAGTAAAACAGAAGAAGAGAGCAGGCAGGTAAGGGGAGCTTTGTGGAGGGGGGGGGGGGGGGGGTGGGGGTGTGGAAGCTTACCGCTGGGCGCTTATATCAAATTCTGGCCAAAAGACGGGACGCTTAGTTGAGAGGGGGAAGGGACTCATTTCAAAGAGGAGAGAGTGGGTGGGTTGGGGAGGGGGCGCTAATTCGATGACTTGCGATGGATATGGTAAATCGAACAAAAACAAAAACAATACCCTTCCCAGAGCCCGCATTCCTTTTGGACAGCAACAAGAACGCGGACTGACCAAAATGAAAGTGGGCTCTGGGGACGAGATTGAAATCAAAACAAATAAATATCCCTTAAATCCCAATAAAAACGACGTAAAAATAAAGCTAACCATTTTCAGTTTAAGTGTCCCGCAGTTTTAACAGTTAGAGTGATTTGCTGCATTTCCATGAAAAACTCTTGCCGATGTGGGGAAACAGTCTAACAGGAGCCCCTGGTCTACTTAAATTATTTTCAAAAAGTCAATGCAAATGTGCACCCTACAACAAGCCAGCTAGATGTGTTGGTTTAATCGTTTGCTTAGGCTGCCTTAATGAGCGAAAGTTCTAAGTACAAGAACAATAAAAGTTCAAGCAAAGACTAAAGATTCCGGCCTTGCTACTCCTAATAAGTTAGCTTTCACCATTCTATGGGCTATTTGTAAGGAATAATGTCACTTGGCGCTATCTTACACAAATACAAACGCATCCGCTGACTACGTCCCTACCAACGAAACGTTGCAAATGTGTTATTCGTTGCAATTGATAGCTGAACTGTCGCTAATAATTGAATTGCTGATTGAATCACGGGATGTCCACTGAACTCTACCTAATGTTTTACAAATAACGGTTAAAATTTTTCTGTTTCTGGTCCTTTACGTGAACAAATGCAACAGTTCAAGGTACCGAAGACAGATTGGCGTTTAAACATTTCGGCCTTATTGACCGATTGGTTTGAAAAGCTGTTTCGCTTCATGAACGCAATGTTTTTGACTGATAAGCGAGTACAAGCTAAGCCCAAGACTTTGAAAAAAGAACTTAATAGTACTTCAATATTTTTTCTAGAGGCCAATTAAAGAAAAAAAATCTTGAAGGCACCTTGAAGGCTCTCTCCTCTGCAGAGGTTCGATGGGGCGTTATTTGTATCCGCTGAACGAAGTGAGTGCAGGCGCAAAAGCTGAGAGGGTTGACTTGGCGGCGAACCTCTGCCAGAAGCATGTCGTTTTCTTGTACATTGATAGATTTCTCGGTCATCTCTAAATTTGACAGTTTCATTCTTGGCGGAAGTCAGCATTTACTTTGTCTCTACAGTTTGCGGTCGTTAATTTTAAGGTGAGATTTCACAATTTCTAGAAAAAAGCAAAATCGTTTGTATTCGAAGCCCCCCTTGAAACCCGTGGAGAGTGGACTTAGTACATTTCGCTTCGTGAAAGTCAACAATAGTCACGAACAAATAATTGCTTTTTCTAGGCTCGAAAGGCCTTTTGGCCTTTTATAACCTTATTTTAAAGACAGTTGTTTCATCACAGTACATAACAAGCTTCCCGTGAGAACTAAATGCTAATTAAATCACCGAAAGATTATTATAACTTCTTCTGATTATACTGAAAACTTGTTTACAAGATAAAAATATCAAGTTTGGTCGTTTCGGAGTATAGAAAAAAAATACGCTTTAATTAAAACAGTAAGCTTACTTGCTCTAGTCTCTTTTAAGACCGAATCGACAGTTTTTGTTTGGTCTCAGCTGGCAGACGTTTCCTCAATAAATCATTTCTTTGCATGCACTCTTTTATCTCCACACGATCGCCGCTCGTGTATAATAAACTTGAATTTGATTCTTGTAGTGATGATTCAAGGCATCACAGCAAAATAAAAGCGTTTTCTAAACAGTCATCATGAGATAAACAAACTTTTCCCGATTTCTAAGCATGTAGGTAAGTTTTCGTGAGTAAATCTCCCACATCGCGCAACATGACAATTTCACGAACACCCGCCATTTTCATGACATAAGTACGCACACCACCCTAGTTACAAAATGACTCCCCCGGGTCGCAGCCATATTGGGCGTGGTTTCTGGCAGAGGCTCCCGCCGTCGCCTTCCACGGAATTTTACGCCTGCGCTCCCTTTTCTCAGCGGAGCCTCTGCGGAGGAGAGAGCCTTGAAGGCACTTTCTGCTCTATTTATGACTTAATTATTCGTCGATAAAGGTTCGAGTTTTTTTGTCCCCATGTTGACAGTTGTTGAGAGAAACAATTGAGCTAAAATATTGCATAGCAAATATGAATTTTTTTTTGTGGGAAAACTTATAATGCTCCTCAATTCAAGTTGTTGTTTTGCAGTGACTAGATGTCAAACAATTTATGCTTGAAAATTTCAAACTTGAGAATATAATTATCCTGACATAATTATGCCGATGGGTTACACTGCATAAGAGTTTTATCCTTTGCAGGGTTGACCAGTGGAGCTCGTTCCTATATTGAGCACCTTTTTTAACGAACCTGTCTTTACAATGTCTGCTGTTGTGAGAAGAAAGTTTGTTTATTTAACAATTATCCTGCGAAATCGCGCGGAATATCGCCTGATACTTTAATAGCCGACGAGGCCGTAGGCCGAGTAGGCTTAAATCAGGCGATATTCCGCAAGATTGAGCAGGATAATTGTTTTATTATTCAACACATTGATAACAAAGCCCAGGTTTATAGCAGAAAAGCTGGAGGCGATCTTTATTTGTCAAAAAAGAAGCTTGTAACATTTTCCCGCGTACGGACCGGCATGAATGAATGGCAGCTTTGTTCAATTTTTAATGAAATCGAGAGCGTTTTGCATCAAGTTGAAAAATTAAGTACTCGTCTAGTGCGCCAATCGCTCCGGCAAAATTTTCCACAAATTTCTAGCCTCAAAGGGCAAAACCAAACAGTATTTTGAAGCTGCGAAGGATTTGTTGTGTCAACTGAGCCGAGCTGAACAGACTGGAAAAGCTTTTCAACGATTTCCCGGGTGAGTGTTTCTTTGTTTACTACGCAAGCAATTTCACGATCTTTCCTCAGTGTTTTGACAAACGCATCTAGCAATATAGTGCCTTGTTGCTTGCAAGAACTCTGATCTTTTATGAAACTAAACGGTTTTTCAAGCGGCTCTTATGCTTCTGAGAATAATTACTTTGTACTCCGTCTATCTTTTTGTCTGCCAGAAAGCTAAAATATCTCGAGGCACTCCAGTGCGAGCTCGGATTTTCTCAGGTGGTTTTTGCTGTTTAATGGTTGCGAGAACCAATCTAAGGAAATACATCTACTGTTTGTAATTTCTGAGCCCCAGAATACGGGACAATCCAAAAGAGAAGCGAAAACTATATAAAACGCAAACGTTTTTGCTGAACTGTAATTTTCCAGTTCACAAGCAGAAAGCTAGGTAAGCAGTTACAGTTTTTTTCACTAACCATTACAATTCTTAACAGCAAACTTGGTTGTCTTTGTTGTGTTCAGTATAAAACAGCGTCATTAATGGTTGGGTGTTCTTGCGAGGTCCTTACTTTTTGAAAGCGCTCTGCCATTTTCCTCCCGGACGCACGAAAACGACGTATATCGCAGGATATCTGTTGAGTGCGGACGACTTATATTGAGTTCACCATGACCATATTTGGGCAGTGTCACAATGTGTTGAATAATAACTCAGATTATCAGACATCATGGTTTTTTACATAAAACAACGTTGACAAGTCCGAGGTGATATTGACAACTGAGACAAATTTCACTGTTACAACTAATATAATCTCCATGGAATTTTTTTCTTTGACGAGACATAGAAACGAAATTGAGGTGAGTATTGATAAAAGGATAAAATATCACCGAAAATTTGTCACCGACACAAATATCAGCAATGAACAATAATTGAAAACAAAGGCTCCACGGTGAATAAGCAAACTGGTGAAAACATGAAACTTGAGTCATAAATTGTCACTGAACTAAATCATTATTTCCTGTATCTTGGCGCATCATCCAATTTATTATAGAAGATTCTTATCAGTGCTTTGGAATATCGGTAAGAGAAATTCGATGGATTTAATAAAGGTAAGCGTTTTTTTCTCACAAAAGTGTTTTACAACTTATTGAAAATCCCGTTAGGTATATCATTATGTATACACTTAGCGAACGATTCACTTCACTGAGCGTGTGTGAAGGATCTCGTTTATTTCACCCACTGGAATGGACTTTAGAATTTGTATTTTGGTTAAAACAGTAACCAACAGTGGCACGTTGAAATGCTCATGGGCAGTCAAGTAAAGCTTATAGCTAGGATAGACTCATATTTATATTTATATGGAGTCTTGACTACTCACTGCAATTCTACGCAGAGGGAAATAAAATTAAACTGCACTTGGAGATGCACTCCATTCAGTACTAGGAGAACGTCTTATTTTGTAGTCGAGGTTTCAGAGCCGCAACTGAACGTTCTTAAAACATTTTCTGTCGGTTTGACTGAAAACGTTGAACTTCTTAAAATGTTCTTAAGCTAAATCAGCCCATTTGGACGAGACCAGGACACCCATGGCCATCAGAGCGATTTATAGAGCCTTAAGTACAGGAATGGTTTAGAATTTTAGAAAATTAATGAGACATGAAGAGAAGTAAACACTCCAATAAGAAACCACGTTGTACATGTTATGAAGAGGGCAGTTATGATTAGTTTTACAAATTAGACTCAACACTGATGTTTAGAATTCTGCTAAAACTACTTCTAAATTTTAGTTGACAAATTTAGAGCTAATTTCGAAAAAAAGAAAAAAACAATCGTTCAATTCAATCGATCTGTCCCCGTAGAAAGGGTTTTAATAAAAGAGACTAAAAACCTCTGAAAGAGCGTATGCAAATATACGGGCCCTATAAGCAGACCGCGCATAAACACACGGACTTTAATATGCAGTGTTTTCCTTCAGCCACTAAACTGATTACGTTATGATATTTCGTTTTCTT
The DNA here is from genome assembly GCF_977016875.1 of Pavona decussata. Classification (NCBI taxonomy): domain Eukaryota; kingdom Metazoa; phylum Cnidaria; class Anthozoa; order Scleractinia; family Agariciidae; genus Pavona; species Pavona decussata. Next base: position 678,813 of record NW_028145427.1, on the reverse strand, counting down.
CGCTTTCAGATGTTATCGCACTGGTTGTCTAAGTTCTTCATTTGAATGAAGGCAATTCACAGCCGGTGTATCCGCAGAATGGGGGCAAACTCGATGGAAAGAATGGTTAGTAATTTGAATGCAAAATATTATGTAAACAATGCACCCTTCAAATGTTTTTTTCAGTCTTCCACTTTCATTGGATAAATCATATAATGAATATGAAAAATGCACAGCGGATGGTCCTGGGTACGCCTCACTGAACTGAAGCATTATTTCCTGTGTTCAACCAACTCTTGCTCACGATAAATGATTGGTATGAGGGCTTTGCATTATTACTAGGAAAACGTCAAAAGACACTTTGATGAATGGGCTCTTTAACTTTTTCGCAAAACCACTAACTATGGCAGAACTTAGTTTTTACCTGAAATCCGTCGGTTAGATTATGCGGCGGTCACATATACATATGAGGCGAACGCTTCATCTCATAGAATGCTGAGTGAACGTCAACCCTGTCCGGTTCCTTACATCGGAATCTTGGATTTTAAGAGTAAAATGCTGTATTTTGAACTCTTATTAGGTCATACAAAGTCAGCAACTCGTATCCGTCAATTATACATGATATAAAAAATCCGTCTTTCTCTTTCGGTATTACGTATTGATATTTTGTTTGATAGATGTCATCGTACTGGTTCTTCCAGCCTCCATTTGGTTTAAAGCTGATTGTTTGGACCAACAGATTGAGGGGAACCGGTCAAACTCTACTGAAGTATACTCGGTCGAATTAGGGATTCAAATAGGAAGTAAAAATAGTGAGTAATTAGAGCGCAAAATATATTGTAAACAAACTGAGTTTGTTCGCCGCCTTATTCCAGTCTAAACCACTTATTCGATAAGGTGTACAGAGAAACTAAAAAATTTACAACTTGTTCTGTGGAAATAAATCCAACCTCGAGGTTTTCCAGGGACAACTTGCGGAATCTTCGCTGACTAGAAACCGACGACTTTTCCAACCGTGACGATTCAGATCATTACAAAACGCTTCGATGCAAATATTCCGAATAACGAATCGTTTTTGTTCTTCGAACAGTTTTTAAAAGGAAACTATCGACTTTTTCAACGTTTTGGAAGGGGATAGCTGGAAGCTTTCCGATCTCGAAATAATTCAGAATGATGCTTTCTCTGTTCTAGTTGTGCTATAAATTGCAAAAGACTGATTTACACAAATCGATTTATCGGTCAGGTTAGTACCTTTATTCGCCGCATGGGTTTATTTACACGTTACAATTGGTCGACCGATTTCTTTTTGCTTTGGTACTAAAACAAGTTTGACTGTTCGCTCGCTAATTTTCTTTGTCAATTTGGACCAAATTGGCCCGATTACTCAGTTCCTGTGAATTATTAGCCTTAACTTTCTCTCTTTTGTCTAGGTAGGTTGTAGGCTTTCATCTGAGCACAAAAGTCAAATGCTGAGGTGTACTTCAACTGAGGTAAAAAAGCTTGTTTAGTAATGTAAAAATTCAAATCGGTTTGATTATCTTAACACGTTTCCGTCAGGTCCAGGATCAAACTTTTCCTCTTGGGAAGATTTCTACTATACAGTATATACACTAATATGTACTCTGTTGGGCATAATTATATCAGAAACAACTTGAATTGAAAGGAATGGATTGTTCATAGACTTAAGACAAACACACGTACCTCTTGTCATCTCGTACAGTTTATTGTGTTTCACATATCAGAGTTTGTGAGATTTGAATAAATTAGGGCACCAAGAATCGGTAACGATGGACGGCAAGGAACATTTTATTTTTATTTTCCAGCTAATAATGAACGGAAAGATAAAGAATTTTTTTGTGGAGGAAGGGAAAAAAGCTTTCACAAAATTCATGACGATTGTGTGAAGCAGAGACAAAATCACCAGATAAAACGAGTCATTTGATTGGACGAATCGGCGTTGGACCAAACTGACTTTAGCAAATAGCATCGCTGATTAGAAAAGAGATAATCGATATGTATATTGTTTAAGGAACTTGTTCTGACGAGAAATTTAAAAAGCAGAGGAGGCAAAAGTTAGGATAACAAGAGGAAGAAGTATCTTTGTTGATGCGAAGAGAAACGGCTACATTGTCGGTGTAAGTACACCGTTTGTTTTTTATTATTTTATCATTTTAATGGTAAACATAGCAATTAATCTATTTTCTAATATTTAGGTTTTGGTCTCTTGTTCACGGTAGACAAAGCAAGCTTTAGTCACAGCTCTAAGGTAAGTTATTTTACATCTGCGAAATGCAGTATTTCCAAATATCAACCTTGAGTGTGGTGATTATGTGAGCTTCGACAATTTGAGAAATACATCCTCGTGAAATTGTGTGCCTGAAGATAAAGCATTGAAGGCCACATGACACGCGGTCTGTTTTGTTGTGTGTGAATATTATAAAATTCCCATCGAGCCTATACAGAAAAAAAATATTGTAATTGGATTGGAAAATAGAGTGGGATCATCTTTTCTTCCCTTTGTTTAAAAGATGATCGAGAAATCCGATGCTTAGTACAGAACGCAATGACCCATTAACTAGCATACCATTGACTCAACCTGTATGAATTTTCAATTTGATTTCATGCCTTATTTAAAAAGAGAAATCAAATGAGAGATAAGATAAAGAGAGCGTCGCTAAGCCAAACAAAGAGATCACAGTGAACTCAGCGTAGTGTGAGGCTGAAATTGTGAGAAAAAGCATCGTTGTCCTTTTTGTTGTATTTTTGTTGTGATTCATGCTAAGTAAACCTAATTTTCTCCTCCATTTTGTTTTCTTTTGTTTTCGCTCAGCTTCTGAGGCACATAACTTCAAATGTGAATGAATAAATGATACACGACAGTTTTTGAAGGCTTTGTTCATTTCCGATTCACTAATTCAGTCTCACAATAGCTGAAATCATAAACTAAACTAAATCATAAACTAGTGCGTTCTTGTAGTACTTTTCCATGCACGATGATTAATTCTCCTTTACTTATTCAGTAATGTCCGTCTTGCTTAAATGTCACGAATGGAGCATTATTAGTTCGTTTTCCGTTTATTTTATCAAGTTTTAATAGGTATCTCTTTGTATTGGCATAAAATACGATTGACAACAATAGATCTTGATCATGAACTTAGATATGTTTAATGTTAAAAAATAGACACTAGAACTTGCAAAAGAAATAATTCCTACAAACTAAGCGACACATAGGGATGTTGATACGAATTTGGAAGCCACTAAGAAATTAATAAATAAAATCCAATAATTTACAATACAAATACGTTCACGAACTTGTAAAACTTTGCTCGTCCTATTTTTGGCTTACCACGTAATCATAGCATTCAAACAAGTTTTAACCCGAACATTATATTATTTAATTAAACCCATAGACTTGAACTGTTCAAGTCATATGATTGGAACATTTTTAATTTTCTAACCAATAAGAACGAGCGACCTATTTTTCACATTTGATGCGTAATCAACTCGTAAACATATTTTAACGTGATTCAAATGTCAAGTAACCACAAGGGCAGAAGTAAAATGGTAAACTGTTTTGCTAAGGTATCATTTGCTTCCACCGTCGCAGGATTGAGGTAGGCGCTTGATCGCCAAATACCAGTTATGAAGATGAATAGGTCCTACATTGATTAACATCTATGAATTAAACCAACGAGACTATTTGGAAGTAATTCAGTTCATCTCATGAAATGCCATAGTTATTCAAGTTAAACTTAATTTGACGATAACTTATAAATTTTATTGTTCTTTTTACAGCTCAGCAAATGTCGATGGCGCGATCTCTTATAATCTATCCACTGACTATCATGTTACTCGTCACCTTGTGCTCGGCAAAGGACAACAGCAGCAGTAAATCACGTGACAAGGTGAGTTTATCAAGCTAAAATAGCAGCTGCCTAAAAAATCTGGAGTAATAAAAGCATTTTTGAGTCATGTGCCAACGGACAGTAAAGAGAATCGAAATCACCTAACCGAATTTTAATTTCCAAAAAGAAAGTATATTCACTTAGACATGAACGTAGATTACTTAGGGACAGGAACAGTTGTAACGGCTTGAATTATTTTCCGAAAAAGCGCTAATAGCGCTCTGTTTTTTGGGGTTTTTTTTTCTTTTACATCCTACCAGCCTCCTTCATTTTGCAATGGGGGACAATCCGGGACTTGGACATACATGGCATGTGTCCCGGGATTCCCTGGGGCACCTGGCCGTGATGGACGTGATGGAGCCAAAGGAACCCTGGGCAGCCCGGGAAAGACTGGACCACAGGGACCACCTGGTGCGGAAGGAAAGAAGGGAGCAAAGGGAGAACCTGGGGTCCGGGGTGCTGGCGGCCAAAAGGGACAGCAAGGGGACAAAGGTGACAGTGGAATTCCTCGGCTGTCTTGGAAGGAGTGAGCCTGGAAAAAAAGGGACAACAGAGATTCAGGCGAAATATATGTGAGTGGCTTTCCATCATTTCATGATAAATAAAGTGTTTCTTGTCACACCTTTACTACCTTGATAAGAACATAAAAAACCTTATTAATCCCGCAATCTCTAATTTTGTATCTTTGTCAGTTCTCCTCGCAGATAATAATAGTTATAATTCCCAGTTCATATTCATTCAAAACCACTGATTTTTTTTAACAGCACTGCGAATTCATGAAGAAGTACACAGACACTGCCCTCCATGTCTACTTTGCTGGTAACCTCAGGATTCATGGCTGTAACAACTGCTGTAACCGCTGGTATTTCAAGTTCAATGGCGCCGAGTGCAGTTCCCCTGGGTCTATTGATGGTGCATTCTACATGCAGACTGGGAGGAACCACAATCTTCACCGTCACCGCCACATTGAAGGTCACTGTAACAACATTCATAAGGGAAAGGTGCGAGTGGGATTCTGGGTTGGAAAGTGTACCACTGGCCAAAAGAGTACTGACGCAGACACAGGCTGGGGTACAATGTCTCGGATCTTCATTGAAGAAGTGCCAAAAGCTCAGCAGTAAACACGTCACACGTGATCACCTGGACTTTTCATTTTAATAAATATTTCAAAAAACTGTAGAAAATTAGTAAAAAGAGATGCAGAAGAACACTACAGTGCTGATTGAGCGGAGCTCATGGCAGTAAATTTGAAGTTCAGTCTATATCAGTTGAGAAATAAAGTCCAGGAATGTTAACAAATGGCTACTGTAATTTGTTTTCATATACCAATTTCAATCCTCTGATGGGTTAACTTAATGTTAAAGAGTATTGCCAAACTCCAGTGTCAGATTCTTTTCAAAACAGAGCAGCTCCAAAGAAATAACTGAAATCCTAAATCTTTACAGCAACAGTTATAGATTTCACTGCACTGGGAGCAAGAATATGTTAATACCTGATCCTAGCATAGTCAAAATGAAAACTTCTAACGAACAAAATAGATTTAAGTTTTTCGCGGTGTCTTTCAAATCTGCCGGTAAGGATCAAGAATTCGCCGTCAACGACCAATTTGGCGTATCGCTCATATTTGGTCCAAAAATACCCTTTGGCGAACTACTTTCAAAAATCATATTTAAAAGTTCCAGCGACTTTTTAATTTTGAGAGATTCGCAAAAATTTGCGGTCAAAGTGCGGTTTTTCGGCCAACTGAAGGTTCAAAATAAGGTGCGCGGACGAAGCACTGCCAAATGCTTAAAATAACTTCAGTTGAAGTCAAACTTTACACAAACTACGAAAAACTATTCTTGTTTATTGTCCACTACTCAACATTTTCAAATCTATTCATTTTGTGATTCCAGCGAGCACTTTAAAACCACCTTTGTAGAGCGCTAAAAATAGCGGCGAAATATAGGTAATATTTAACGACACAAAAGTGTTCCTGGTACCTCAGTTTTCGATAATTTTACTTTACAGCCTTAAGATATAGTTACTAAACATTCACCATGCCAAGTTCCAAGCTCGGACTCGCAACGCTTCCCTCTGAGAAAATCGGAGAACTTTTGCAATGTGTTCGGCTCAAATAACACAAGATTAGCGACAAAATGGAAGCTAATTAACTCGAATTAGGCCAAAATCCATAAGATAAACTTAGGGACCGATCGTTCATTACGTCCTATGGGGGGGGGGGGGGGTAGTTTTTTTAAACGGGCTCTTTTTTGTGATTTTTTTTTTTTTTTTTTGAATTTCGCCTAATTTCTGCCAACCATGGGGGGGGGGGGGGGGAATTTTCATACACTCGATTTTTTTAGAAAACCACCCCCCCCCCCCCCCCAGGACGTAATAAACGATCGGTCCCTTAAGTCTTGTTAATTTGCACTTTGAGCCTGAAGATATGTCTACTATCATGCAAGGCAGCGGCCACAGAGGTGTAATGGCCTCTCGAGAATCTAAATTTGAAATGAAAATCTGTGCTCTTTTACCTCGACGGCATTTGCCTTTTGTTTACTTGTACTGTAAGAGTTGTCCGCAAGCACTTTTGACAGATCAGATCTGTATCTAAGAGATGTCCTGATTCCTTAGCCGCTTGCTTTTCTGAAAAAAAACTTGCTTAATTCTTTAGGTGAGCGGAATAATGGGATACTGTATAAGAATAAACATTTTAAAAACTGTAAGATCGACATGAAATCGCTTGCAAACATGAACCATTTTAATATTCAAGGTATTCTTACGTTGAGTGCCAATGTAAACATGCGATTCGTTGCTTCTCAGTTGAGAGATGTAAAAAAAATGTAAAAAGATTTGTTAATGCTTTTTCAAATAATCAAAATGACAGAGTTACATTGTAATAGCAATTGCGAACACAAATTCCATTAAATAAGTAAGAAACAAGAGGTGAACTTGTCTGATCTGCAACAATTAATGGTAGCAGATTTATCGCTTAAATTAAATTAAGATTATCGCTTGAAGTCATCACAAAAAATAAGCACATACCCAAAACCAAGAATCCACTTTTGATTCCACACCACTGAAACCATACAACTATTATAAGCATCAGATGCCAATTGAATCCACATCATTTTTCTTCATAGTCAGTATCACCTGCTTTCCTAATCTTCGGGTTGAAAATAGTTGCTCGAGCTTAGAATCGTGTTTGCGGCAAACGACAAAGCGTGAAATTCCGCGTTTATGTTTTCTCGCAAAAAAAAAAAATGAGCACATAGATGAGAATAGTGCAAAATAATTGTGGCCTTTGATGCTAATGCAAACAACTCAATTTTTCTGCGAAATTGAGATTTCTTATATCTGCCCTTTTCCACTTCTTCCCCTAGGTTGTTTTCCGAAAGCAGTTGTACGATGCTGTAGCCATCCACGGGACGGTTGAGCCATGTTGGTGTGATATTTTTAAGGGAACCCAGCCCTTCGTTGGCCCTTTGGCTTCGCCTGCCATGGTGGCGAGGGATCCAGCTCTTGGAGTTTTGCGTAACCTTTGTTTTAGGAATCCCGATGACTTTCGGGCTGGATCGTTGCATGCGCACCCGGAGGTTTGGGAGGGGTTATTGTCCGGTGTCAGTAATGAGTACGTCGACCTTATGGCTGTAATTAACGAGGGAGTGAGGGTTGAACAGTTTTTCATCCATTTCACGGGTGATTTCAAGGGTAGGAGTTTTGACTCTGATCGTCCTCCTCCTATCGTGTTGCAAAATTCCAAGTCGTGCGCTCCATTTTCGGATTTCATTTCCTCTACTATATTGTAATGGGTTTCGGCCGGAGTCCTGTCGGTTTGGGGCGAAGTTGGCCGGGTCCCACCACCTTACCTAGTACTACCCCTCACCGTTGAATCTTCCAAGCCTCGCCTCTGCCACGACGAGCGGTACCTTAATTTGTGGATAAAGGATCTCCCCTTCAAGTTAGACCATTTGTCGGATTTACCGAGGTATGTCTTATCCGGTATTACCAGACATCCTTCGATGAGAAAAGCGGTTATCAACACGTTTATCTCCACCCGTCTTCCCGTACATTTTTCGGTTTGCAGTGGCAGGGTTTTTATTTTACTTTTTGTACATTACCTTTTGGCTGCAAAGCTAGCGCTTTCCTCTATCATAACCTGGGCCTGGCAGTATCTGGTGCAGCGCGTTCCTTTAGCGTTCCACTTTCTCAATATATCGATGATCGACACGTTGGTCAGCCTTTTTGTACAGTCGTTTGAGCAGCCCTGGGCTCCTAGCTACCGGAATGCTGAGGCGGCAGCGTACATTCTCTGTTACCTCCTTGTGGAGACCGGTTATTTTGTTAATTTGGATAAATCTCAATGCATCCCGTCCACGTTCGTCACGTTTCTTGGCTTTATATGCGATTCTATTCGGCAAGCTTTCGTACTTCCAGAGGGAAAAAAGGTCAAATTTAAAGAACTCAGAGAGAACATTTTAGCGTCCAAGACTGTAACATTGAAAACTCTTCAGCGTTTTGCCGGTAAAGGCGTTTCTTTTAGCCTGGCTGTGGCTGGTTGCAAGTTGTACCTGCGTGAAGTCTTCAAAGCCATTGCTGGTCTTGTGCGTAATTCAAAGGCGGCTACCAAGGTCACTGGTCTTCTCCGATCTGAGCTGGAGTATTGGCGATTTTTAGACGACTGCAATGATTGTTTGCCCTGGAGGTCGGAGAGTCACATTACTGTCACTTTGTATTGCGACGCTTCTAAACGGGCTTGGGGAGGCATTTTGCTGACGGATAGCGGCAGATTAGAGGCTCGGGATTACTGGCGGGATGAGACGGGGAGCATTAATCTTTTAGAGGCGAAGGCGTTATTGTGTGCTTTGGATGCTTTCAAATCAACTATTCGAAATTCCCGCGTGGATGTCCATACGGATAGCAGAGTTCTGTTAGGGTCTTGGCAACGCGAAGGTGGAAATAACTCACAATTAAATGACGTTATTAAGGCGATTTTTAGGTGCAGTCGGGATTTCAACTTTTTGATAGACGTGCACTACGTTCCATCTGCTGAGAACCCAGCCGACCTTCCGTCGCGTCGTCTTTCGGACCTTGATTGTACCCTTTCTGAGGAGGCGTGGTCCCGTGTCCAGATAATGTTCAGTCCGCATACCTTTGACCTCATGTCACTTGACAGCAACTGCCGCCGTGATCGGTTTGGCAATCGTCTGCCACATTTCACGCCGTGCCACACCCCAGAGTCATCCGGCATCAACGTGTTTGCACAACGGTTGCCTTCCAGGGGAAACCCTTTTGTCTTCCCCCCCTTTGTGCTGATTGGTCCGCTCCTTCGTTTCTTCATTGACTCCCATTATCATTGCCCCTTCACTATAATCGTACCAGACATACAGCCTCGTCGGTACTGGTGGGCGTTCTTACAAGCTACAAGCGTTGATCGATTTCTCCTGGGAAGGAAAGGCGACGATTTTATTTTGTTTTTTCCTTCCGCCTCAACTCCGGGTTGGTTCCCTAGACCGCTCCAATGGGACCTTTCGGCATTTCGTTGCGTCTGTTGAGTAACAACCTTTCAGCTTTCGCTTTACAGGCATCTTACCTACGTAAACTTCTTTTCTTCAGGTTTCACGCCCCTGGAAAGCAGCCCGCAGGTGTTCATCTTGCCTCTATCCAAACGTTCGCGATGCGAATTTTTGCCAGGTTTGTGGTACGTCGACAGGATCTCTTGTTACTCCGGTTGTTCAGCCTGGTCTAGATATGAAGGCGATCAATAGCCGTTTTGAGAACTTTAAATCGTTTTCTTGTAACAAGTCATATCAGAAGCAGAAGTCTTCCTTGGAGCGGCAGTTGTCAAGTTTTCTCGCCTCTCTTTCGCCGCCGAAGTCTACAGCCTCTGCTACCTCTGAGGACATTGTTAAATTTCTTATTAGTAAAGATAGGACAGGCAGAACTATTGTTCACACTCGGTCGTGTGATAGGAAAGTTTGTAAATGTTCCCGCCGTTTAGCGGCCGGTTCTGTGGACTCCCTCATTGGGAAGTTACGTGCTATTTATAATAAGTTAGGCCGTTTGGGTAATGCTAACCCTGTTTCGCACTCTTTAGTCAAGGAATATTTAAAATTTACTAGGGAGGAGCAAGCTAGTTTGGCGGAAACTCCTAAGCAAGCGGTCCCTCTTTTCTTTTCGAAATTCAGATCGCTTATCGGTCATTTTAGAAAGAAAATAGCCGCAAGTGTGTCCCTCTCCCTTGTTAGTAAATATATTCTTGTTAGGGATGCCACCTTTTTTATAGTGGATTTTTTCACTGGGGACAGGGCTTCGGATTTGGGACGCCTCTCCTGTGACCAGGTTTTCAGGTTAAGAGATCGGGAAGGCTTTTTGATTAGATTGTCTCTTTCGAAAACAGTTCGCAAGGGGTCCCCTCGTGAATTTGTCCTCATCCCTTTTCGGGACCCAGAGGTCTGTCCTGTTCTTTGGTTGAATTATTATATTCGTGCTTGCCAAGCTCTGGGGGTCTCCTTGTCTGGGGGATACTTTTTCCGAGCTTCTGATCGAGGGAAGTGTGTCGGGGAGAGGCCATTTCTTGGTTCTGCAGTTAAGAACCGTTTGCGTGTGTATCTCTTCGAGGCCAAACTTTGTGCTGGGGAAACACCCCACAGTTTTAGGGTCGGCCTTTCCAACACCCTTAGCATTTTGGGCTGTTCTCCGAGTGAGATAGCCCTGAGTATTTGGGATGGAGAAGTAGTGATATGGCGAGGCACTATACGCGTGTATCTCAGGCGGCTAGTGCTCTTAACCTTTTGGAGTCTGTCATGCCCCGGGTTTCGTCTGTTACTGCCACAGTTTCTCGTCCGGGTAATATCCAATCAATAGTCTGATCGCTCCCGTATTTTTTGTTTCTTCATACCACAGGGTTAGTTTCGCTACCATTAGGTGTATGGGGGTCTGAGTAATGGGAAGGGTGTTTGTAGAATAAAGCAATTTGAAGCGTTTTTCGGGCGTAACGTGGTGTTTTCCTCCGCTTGTGTGTCGTTGTTTGGGCGACGTGCGGTGCCGGCGAGGCATGGCAATTGTTGGGGCCGGGAGCGGATTTCTCCCATAACTTAGTCCTTCGTGATCGCGGCAATAGATATGCTGTGAGAATAAATTACTATTCTCACTGCATATATAATTAGCGTGTCACGTTAGCACGCCTCATTCCTTTAATCCCGAGGGTTCGGGCTAGTAGCGTCTAGTATGATCCTTTGCGGCCATTCAGGCATAAGATCTGGCTACGCGGCGCGAGATCTTGCAGTTTGACGAGATTGCCTTGGAAGGCGCTTTGCGCCCCTCCCTCCTCCCCTGGTGGCGGTGACCACCTCTTGCCTAGCCTTGTTGCATATCTCTTGCCTCGGCGGTCGCGGATTTCTCCCATAACTTAGTCCTTCGTGATCGCGGCAATAGATATGCTGTGAGAATAAATTACAATTCTGTGTATTGTTTTATTTTAGGATTCAGCACTTTCTTTCTAAAATTTGTGAATGTTTTGCTTTAGGTTGAGGCTTACCCTGTATAAATGTGTCTTTTGTCCTTTTATCCAGCCGTCTTCGTGAATTCGTAACAGGACTATTCTGACGCTGCAAGTGCCTTTTCACAACCTTTAATAATTTGGTTAGCACCTGACAGTTTGCTCTGATAACGTTTGGTTTTTATACACAGCAACAAAGGCATTCCTTCCTTGTGAATCGGAAATAAGAACCAAAATCCTTATGACCGATATGTATTTGTTAGTAGGGAGTTTAAGATAAGACGACGGTGGTGGTAACGGTGTTTGTTAATTTTAATGCCTTAGCTTTTTAGCACTAGGTTTAATGCGCACGGCTCTTTAGAAGACCACTTTTTAGTGATAAGGATTCCGTGGATAAATAAAGTTGTTATTATTTTATTATCTATAAAGAGAATATTCGCGTTCTTTTAAACTTCATTGCGATTATTTCAGCTCGCTATTTTTTATATATATTTTTCATTATAGGCTAATTCTCCTGAGGACAGATTCTTACTGCCCGATTACTAAGTTCACTGTAATCAGTAAAAGAGGAAGGAAAATTTGTCGTCGTCTTTTAACGTACTCTTTCAAAGACTCAAACGTGAAATTAGGCAATTTCACGTGGTAGTCCGCGTACAGTGACGGCAAAGAAATGTACCAAAAAGTGGGATGCAGGAGCAAAGTTATTGTTTTGCTTTTTAAATCTACTCCTTCTTTTGATATTCTCGTTGCATCTTAAACTCTCTACCGGGTCTGTTTTTTGACTGACGGGGGTGGGGTGGGGGGTGTAGCTTTGTTTAACCAATTTGCTTGCCCCCCCCCCCCCCCCCTAATTGTTTCATAACCTTGCTACGGGCCTGCAGTTCTTATTGGATTACGTCCGCATGTGCACTTGCTAGTAATGTCCTCTAGAAGAGCCAGGTATGGACGGGTAAGGGAGGAATATCTAGGCCCAGGTCTTCACACACACGCTGCAACGGATGCCAAACTCGGCCCTTTGGCGTGGGCAAATGTTTAAGGTATGACTGACCTTTGTTCCACTGTGAAAATCACCTAAAAGCTTTTTTTGGCAACTTTTGGCAAATTATTGGCTACCAAGTGAGATGGAAAACAAATACAGGAAGCCTTTATGTTTGCGCTATTACAAAAGTACTTACCAGCTTTAGGTAACAGCAACTTCATTTTAGTTCAGTCCGAGGCCTATTCCCTCATCGGTACTGAGTTTAAGACTCGCTAAGTGCCCTGTGATATCTTTCGTACAATCCTTGAGAGCGTCACATTCAAAATGACCAGGGTAATCACTAAATTGTCCGCACAGAGAAGTCTGACTGACTAGCGTACTATAGCTGCAAAGAGCCATTACTCACACATTACTTTGAAGACGCCGGAGAATAATCACCCTGGAATTTATGTGTGCCTCGGTTGACCTCCTTCGAAAAACTGATTGACAAAGTGCTAAGCAATTAAACCCCATATATAAGCACTCCATGATGTTCTGGAAACCTGTTTTCAGTAACACTACATCGTTGATAGTCTCCCTCGCAGCCGTTTTTTGCGTTGCGTGACAGCCCAAAAAACGGCTGCGAGGGAGACTACATCATTAAATGCTAACTCCGGGAAATGACAGACATTTAGATTCTAAAAATAATCTGGAGTGTTTGGACAATGACGTAAGTGTTCTGGAATGTTCTAGATGAATTGATTAGGTAATTTCCGATGTTCAGGTTTTGTCAACTGTGGGAGAATCAGTGTGAAAACGTAGTATAGGTGATATCTGCATCTACGAAGTGTGCGAATTCTGAAACAGTTTCTGGTATAGTTAGGTTGAACTTGGGGTTGAGTGACACGTCACCGAAGTTTTGAAAGATCTTTTGAACGGATGCTCAATGGTCTTCGATGCGTGTGCTGTGAGAAAATGGATTCAATTAATAACCTTTGCTGATTAAGCAAATGTATGCAATTTGTAGAAACTTAGTGGTGCAGCATTAGAACGGGTATGTTTTATTTAACTCTCTCAATAATCAATGCTAAATGCGAGTGTGTATTTGTTTTACTTTCTACTCGTAGACGGGAGTTATCAGTTTTGAAATTGCTACAAATATTATAAAACAGGCGTTTCTTTTTCTGGGATATTTATCCATGAATAAATCTCTTGGCATCCTGACCTCTTGAGGAATCGGCAAATTGTTTGTTTATTTGTAATTTACCTTCCTTTTCAAATTACACGCGCACGACTTCAAGCGCTTGCTCACAGGCATTTTCATCTCGGTCAAGTAAAATGCACTGTATGGCTTAAAATGTAAGCTTATTTCGTGTCCTAACGAATTAAGACGTTTCTCTAAGACTTTAATTAAAACCCCTAACAATTCACAGCATTTGTTTCCTTTGAAATGTAAGCCCAAATGTAAGCAATACTTGTCGACAACAGTATGCAATAGCGCTGTGCACTAATGACGTCACGAGATTTTACCCCCCGTTGAGACTCAGAAGGTGAATAACTGACAGTGGTAAACATGGCGGGATATCCAGCTCCAATTTGCTTTTCCAGGATAACAAAAACCTCAGGATATGCTTATTCTACACGATGACGAACGTTTTTTAACGTCGAGTAACAAATTAACACGACTGAAGTTTATTTTTTGGATTTTGGCCTAATTCGAGTTAATTAGCTTCCATTTTGTCGTTAAATCTTGTGTTATTTGAGCCGAACACATTGCAAAAGTTCTCCGATTTTCTCAGAGGGAAGCGTTGCGAGTCCGAGCATGAAACTTGGCATGGTGAATGTTTAATAACTTTATGTTAAGGCTGTAAAGTAAAATTATCGAAAACTGAGGTACCAGGAACACTTTTGTGCCGTTAAATATTACCTATATTTCGCCGCTATTTTTAGCGCACTACAAGGTGGTTTTAAAGTGCTCGCTAGAATCACAAAATGGATAGATTGAAAATGTTGAGTAGTGGACAATAAACAAGAATACTTTTTCATAGTTTGTGTAAAGTTTGACTTCAACTGAAGTTATTTTAAGCATTTGGCAGAGCTTCGTCCGCGCACCTTATTTTGAACCTTCAGTTGGCCGAAAAACCACACTTTGACTGCATTTTCAATTTTTTGCGAATCTCTCAAAATTAAAAAGTCGCTGGAACTTTTAAATATGATTTTTGAAAATAGTTCACCAAAGGGTATTTTTGGACCGAATATGAGCGATTCGCCAAATTGGTCGTTGGCGGCGAATTCTCGATCCTTACAGGTAGCCGCTCTCAAGTAAAGTTTATGTCACGTGACACAACTTGTAGGTGGCTCAAGTGACAATTTATCGGATTGTCAGGAAAGAAAAAATAATGTATTGCCTTGAAAAAAAATTACGTGTATTATACGACTGTTCTGCGGTTTGAGTTCCTGCGCGTTGGCTTCTATGACGTCACCAATTTATCCTAACACTAGGGTAATATAATGGCTTAACGCCGACAATATTAAGGTATTTCCTGTGTCTTTCTCTTTTTCTCAAGAACTTGCATCACTTCTGCATCTCAGTCCTTTACGCGTTTGGAAATAAGAAAACTATAAACCGCCAACTCCCAACTCTAGATATCTATTTCAGGCGGCTGGATTTGTTTTTTATCTGTTTTGCAATTTTTTGGATCGCGACACAATGCCTGTCAAAGCCCTGTCTAAGTATTGGCTGCCAAGGAAACTCGACAATTGTGGATGGTGCACATGATACTCGTACGGTCCTTAATTTTTTAAGAAGTCGTGCTACGTTTTGTTTTGATGCTGTTAAATAAATTCGTTTCCTTTTTAAAATAGTAAGCATATCAAAGCACAATCAACCACAACAAATCACTTCTATCACATGTCCATAATGTTTAAGCGATGGGTTGGGAGGGAGAGAAGACGAAGGCTGTTCTTTTCTTTGCACAAACGGTGAAACCCTGGAAGTTTTGTTTTTATCGGTGGCGGGGTGAGAAGAACATCTTACAAATCAGATGCGTGCACCAAAGAGTGTAGCGATGCCAGTTCTCCTTTCCAAATGTCGTTCCCAGTCCTCTTCAGTTTCGTTATCCTATGCAAAGCTTTCTCACTTGATTCTCATTTGATATATTTTTTTATTAAATTCAGAAAAAACTGTGGGGAATGAAGTCTTTTTTTTTTTAGTTTTATGATGCATTTATTCGATGTTTGTGAGTTTTTCGGGAATCGACTTTATTCCTAGTTGGAAACAACTGATCAGAAACTAATAATTTTTTTGTCGCTCGTGGGGTAAGCCGTGGGTTTAGCCGTCAGCTGTCAAACAGCCTAAATGTTAACCTTAAACTGTCAAGCAGCTTAAATTTTAGCTGTCAGCCGTCAAACAGCCCAAATTTTAACCTTCAACCGTCAAAAAAGCAGTTCTTATTAGCCGTCAAACGGGTTCAAGGTCTTTCAAATACCACTATTTCTGCTGCTAATCCTTGGTTTCTGTCTCTCAAAGAATCGTTTCAACTGGTAAACAAGATTCCATGTTCCCATGTTCCGTGCTTCCGGTGCTCCCTATACCATCTTACTTCAAAGTTTCGGCGCACACCTAAAACACAAGATCCCAGTCGGGCCTTATAAAACCTAGAGCGAAAGGGAACGTGTACGCTAATAGCTTTTTTTTTCTTCCAAATCAATAAGCGACTGGATTACTTTACCAAACAGCATCAGACGATTAGAGACAGTGTTTTTTTTCTTTTCTTTTTCTTATCTTTATTTTCACATTTTAGGTCACCGGGCACCGCACTGTTTTTTAAGGCCGTAGCCTGTTTATTAATTTTTATACTTTGCACAAGCACTTGCACCATATTGGCGAGATGGGCAACCTTTGCCAATTCCAATGTAGATGTAGATGTAGATGTAGTAGCAGTATTTCACGCCAGTTAAGTTCCATAGGCACTTTCTTTTTCCTTTTGACTCCTTTGAATTTTGATTCCTTTTTGGACAATTCTTTTTCAGTACGGATTGTTTACGTCCAATTTTTCCCGTAGTGTGAGATACTTGTGCAGTCAACACAAACAGCAAAATAACTCCTCAGTACTATGCAGCCAGGCCTTTCGAGGTTTAGAAGCAGATAACAGCGAGAATCTTGGAAGGGACTGCATGAACAAGCGATTCCTCGGAATTCATTTCAGAAAAAAAAAAATACCCCTCCAAAATCTTTTTTTTTTTTTTTCACACGGTAGCCATGGAAACGGTTCAACAACTTGGTACAAGCCACTAAAGATTGATCGTTTTTACCATTTCACCATGATTTCTGACATTAGAGAGTGTTAATCAGTTATAATTGAATAGTTTTTTTCTGTTTTTCTGCAGAACATAAAATTGACTGAGTTCACAATTCAACTCAATATTTCAAACAGACTCCCCCTTTGCAGGTTTGCAGTTCTGGGCCCAGTTGTTCAAAACCTGATTAAGCTAATCCTGGATTAACGGGAACTTTGATTCGAGTTTAATTACTAATCAATAAAGATTCTTCAAAAAGATTTTTGTCCCTTAGTGTTGACTTAGACTTATCTTTACCGTTAGCTTAAAATAAGCTTTTAAAACATTTTTTAACGAGCGCGATCAAAACCTCGGTTAACTTTTAATCGTGTATTAGCGTTAATCTGCTTTAAAACAAACGGGCCCTGAAAGCCTGGGGGCGAGTGCCAAACAACGCTAATCTCTGTCAATACAGACTAGTAAATTTAGTATTTCTTAACCGAATTTCATGGGTTTTTTTTGTTTGTTTGTTACAATTACCTCAGCATTTTAAGCGATCTTTATGAAAACATTCATCTGGTTCTTTATAGGCCTACACATTGTGTATCATGATCCCGAATTGGCTACTCAAGCACAAAGTAAAGGACAGCCAATTCAAGATAAAGTCGTCACCAGGGCCCTCTCCTTTTTTAAAATGTCAGCTGGGCACCATTCAATACCGAGATGCCCCTGGGGACGACATTTCTTCAAGTCTTCTGCGCATGTTTTCCCAGGATAGGTGACAGTGACCAGAGGCTCATTAATTTTCATGTTTAATGATATTTAACAAAAAAGTTTTTAAAATACGCCCATGATGAGGATCAAAGTTGTCCCCAAACAAAAACTAAAACTATGATCCAAGGGACCTGAGAAATGAACTTCACAGGAAGGTTTAAATGTCGTCGCTAAAAATAATAGCCAAAAGGATCTCTTACAAACAACAATTGAATCGAATCAGCAGCTCTTTTCTGCGTTTCTAGGTTGCGAATGTTCGGGAGTCTGATTTATCTCAAGTGAACTGTTTTTGCTCGTCGATGGCGACTTCGTCTTTCAATCTTCTCTAGAAACACACTCGAGGGCGACTGGATTCTAATTTTTACGGTACAACAGCAATGAATATGTGTCTGAGTACAATAATTATGCTGTATTAGAGGACCCTCCCACGGGAAGGATGTACGATAACAAGGTACTCCATCTAAACCAGTATCATTTTTTTTGTTATAACGAGAACTATTAATGATTTTTTTTCTAATATTGTGAGAAACATAGCGGATTATGGTCAGGCAGGAAGAGCCCTGGGTATGGAATATATCTAGCGTTTACAAGTCAGAATCACTTTAGTGCCTTCGTCGTGCAAAAAGAATGCTTTCTGTTATTGAAATTTTGTATTTATTTGTACAAACGCATCGCTTGTCGTATAATAGAATTAAGGAGGGGCGCACGCAATATTTCTATCTGGTTGACTACAAAATAAACGTCTTTCTCGCTGCGTTTTTGTCCCGATTTGTTTTAGCTGTGTACACAAGGGCTTGAGAAGAAGCCTCCACATTTTCCCAGGATAAGGTTGAACAAAAAATCTGGGGAGGAAATATTTTATGGAGACCGTGTGCAAACAACGCAGTCGTGGTTTATCAAAAATTAGGCGCAAATTCTTATAGACTTTTGAAAAATCCGCCGCTTCCTAACTAATATGCTCAACTGCGTTCATAAATCGTAGGGCAACAAAATTTCAAAATCACAGGTAGGGCCTAATAGTTTTTGAAACATTTTTGTTTGGCAGTTTTGATTACAGGAACTCATTTCTAAACGTGAGACTATTAATTCATGTGTCGTTACCATAGGAGAATTCGCTGTGTTAAGTAAATATCATTCTATGATAAACACTAGATTCAGTGCTACATTGTTTGTTTAAGAAAACACATACAGAAACGCAAACCAGCTGTTCATTGGATAAAGGGAAAAATGTCACCAAAAACGCTTGCCACAAATGTCAGCAATGAACAATTGAAAACAATGGATGCGCGATGAATATCAAACTGGTGGGAACACGAAACTGGCGTCATAAATCATCACTGAACTGGATCATTATTTTCTGTGTTCCAAGCGTAGCTTATCATCGGAATTATTACGGCATTTATTGGTTCAACGGTGTTAGAACATTTAGATGGTTCTACAACAATGTTGGAATGTTTAGCCGCTGATTTAGAGGTAAGTTATTTTGAGGTAAGTTTACTTTTTCTCTTTCACCAACGGTTTTACTTAAACTTCTAAAGTTAGATGATGTCAGATGTACATTGTGGCGAGCGCCTTTATGCTTCACAGTTTCGGTATCAAAGGTCCCGTCTATTCACATGTCCCACTGGAAGGAAAGTGGATCTAAATTACAAAATATTATAGTTGTATTTCATTTATTATTAAGGTCAGTCAGTTAGCTGACTCAACAATCGGCGATTCGTAAGCTACCTAAATCATTGATTGGCTTATAGACGATCCATTACTTCTTAAAGCGAGTACAAGGGAAGTATATATTATGATACGCAAAATTACAAAATACGGTCAGATGAGTTGAAAATATTTAAATTAGTCCACTATACTTTATAAGTTTATTTTTCATGAAAAGTGCAGGCGAATGCATCTTGAAGGCTCTGTTTACCTGTCTTAATTATTAAGAATTATGTCTGTTTTTGAAAATCATTCAGTTCGTGACTCAAAGATTTGTATGCTACGTAAATGCATGCCGGGTTGGCTTACATCGATTCAGATCTTCTTAAAGCGAGTTCAGTAGAAGTTTCACAACATAGAATCATGGCTAGTTCTTGTGTTGTGCACTACAAAGTAGCGTACTGATATTTTTTTCAATTGTATTCCAGATCTTTGTTGACCATTTCGACAGGAATATACAAACCGACCTTCAAACCGACCGCACAACGACACAGGAGTAAACATAATTTATATACGACATCTAAATCTGCATGGTTATTCTTTAGCCATTACATGTTAACATTTCGTTTACTTTTCCTTTTACAGATGCCATCACACTCATTGTTTCGTTCTTGATTTGGTTTAAAATGATTCAACATTTGTACCAACAGACCGCGAGGGAAACCGGTTGAAACAGGGCATCAAGCCGGAAGTTACAATGGTCAGTAATTCAAGCACAAAATATATTGTAAACAATGTATCAATCTTCTTTTTCCATTCAACTATTGTATAAAATATACAAAAAGACTGAGCAACTGATTGTGCGTTGGCGAAATAAATCTAACTTCAAGCATGGTTTCAAGCCAACACGTAATCTTTGTAAACGCCTGTTCCAATCGAGAAGGTTCGATCAGATAACTAAAAAACATGACAAAGTGCGTTATCCGTACTTCGCTAGATTTGTCTTTAGAAAGTCAGATGCCTGTCGAGTAAAATTATTAAGTCGATTTTATATGTTTATTTTTCATGACAAATGTAAGCGGGTCTATTCTTAAGGCTTTATCTACTGGCCTTAATTCTGTAGAATTATGCTGGGTTTTGGAAATTTTTTCGCAGTCAGTTTGGTTATCAAACATTATCAATCGCATTATAATGTTGATATTTTGCCTCATTAAAACGTAAATCATCAAATTCACGGTAAAGGGACACTCAATGTTTCATTTCACTGGATATCTTTTTCGAAGGCCTTAATTCGCCTCAGAACTGAATTTGGATTTAGATGTAAAGATACAGTTCTCTTCGGCAAAATCAGTGTCAGCTCAAACATTCCGCGCACTGCATTCCGCGCAACACTGATAACCAAATCAATTCGTTTTAAAATGGGAAAATATGTTGTTAAAAATGCGAAAAAACTGTTAGCTAGAATTTTTGCAAAATAAACAACAGCTAATATATTCGGGAAATAAAATTCCGTTTCCCTAAAACGTTCCTGCAAGTTACAATTCCAGCTATAAACATCCAAAGGATATGTTAGCTCACACAAATATATCTGAGCGGTACAAAACGATCTGGGAACACACGAGTCAACATTTTAAGTCTTTTTTGCTTAAATAATCTCGTCAGGTGCCCTCGATGGAATCTAGAAAATCATATCAACGTATTTTGTGTGCGAATCCACAGAATCTTGCACATACTTCTCGCACACTTTCTCGTACAAAACGTGATAGACACAAGCAGAACAAAAAGGCGCCTGAAAATAGTTATCCGAAAGTGTGAAGGAAATTATTATACCGGTATAACATTAACAGCCCAAATAAGTGTTGTTTGGAACTGATCTGAACTATAATGCGCCTCAAGTCCAATAATAAGTCGATCATTGTGTACTTATTTAATACTGTTTTCCAAAATACTTCACTTTGTGGTCGAGTTCATTGCTGTGTGCAAACGCATACGGTTTCAAAAATGATTCACTGACAATGATTCAGTGGCTCCCAACGAGGATTTTTGAGCAAACTACGTACAATTTTGTCTTTTTTGTTCCCAGGATTGCTTTAATGGCCTTTTAAATGCATTTTTTGCGTCAGCTAAGATCTTTTAGGATGCTTTAGCTGAGAAAATAAGTCGCAGAAAGTTTTAAAAGCGGAATCCTTTTCTCGAATTTACGAGCGTTTGCCGGTAGTAAAATATTAGCCAACCTTACTGCGCATTCAGTTTAACGAAATATTTTCCCCTCAATGAAACGGTAGTTGAAAACTTGACTTCTTTTATGAAAATTAGAGGTAACGAGTAAGAGTTCTTGTGTAACAAAACATCAAGGCATCTCTTAGTTTTTGAAGTTCTCTAACGTTACTGCTTCTTATATATAACCACGAACCTTCGTCAGGGAATCATGTTTCTAGAACTAATCCGGAAATCCGTTTCGAGATAAATTTTATTACCGAGAGATTTTTGGACCGTTTAAGTCACTTTCGATCAGTAATTTTTTTGTGCAATGGATTCCGCTGTAGGGTGGAACAAAGATCTACTTATTATCAGGTATCTCCGCCTCAAATGTTCTCATGATTTCAAAAAATATGACTGCCACAAATTTTTAAATCGGGTCGATTTTCGTCGCTCATTTTCTCTGTCAAATTGGGCCACTCTCATCGAACCGATTAAACGGCACGCCGTGCAAATTATTAGCCTTAACTTTCTCTCTTTTGTCTAGGTAGGTTGTAGCCTTTTGTCCACGCTTAAGCACACAAGTCAAATGCTGAGGTGTACTTCAACTGAGATAAAAATGCTTGTTTAGTAGCGGAAAAATTCAATTCGGTTTGATTCTCTCAACAAGTTTCTAGGTCCAGGATCAAACTTCTCCTCTTGCGGAGATTTCTACTATACAGTATATACAGTAACATGTACTCTGTTGGATATCTATCAGAAACAACTTGAATTGAAAGAAATGGATTGTTCACAGGCTTAAGACAAACACATGTACCCTTTTGTCATCTCGAGCAGCTTATTGTGTTTCACATATCAGAGCTTGTGAGATTTGACGAAATTAGGGCACCAAAATCGGTAACGACGGACGGCAAGGAACATTTTATTTTTATTTTCCAGTTATTAATGCTCGGCATGATAAGGAATTTTTTGCGGAGAAATAAAAAAAATTCACAAAATTCATGATGATTGTGTGAAGCAGATGAGATAACAAGATAAAACGAGTCATTTGATTGGACGACTCGGCGTTGGACCAAATTGACTCTAGCAAATAACATCGCTTGTTAGAAAAAAGATAATCGATATGTATATTGTTTAAGAAACTTGTTCTGGCGAGAAATTTAAAAAGGAGGGGAGGCGAAAGTTAGGATAACAAGAGGAAGAGGTATCTTTGTTAACTGCGAAGAGAAACAACGACATTCGTGGTGTGAGTATACCATTTGTTTTTTTTTTTTATTCTTTTATCATTTTAATGGTAAACATAGCAATTAATGTATTCTCTAATATTGAGGTTTTGTTCTCTTTTTCACGGCAGAGAAAGCAAGCTTTAGTCACAGCTCAAAGGTAAGTTGTTTAGATGTGCGACATGCAGTATTTTCAAATATCAACCTTGAGTATGCGGGGATTATGCGAGCTTCGACAATTTGAGAAATACATCCTCGTGAAATTGTGTGTCTGTAGATAAAGCACTGAAGGCCATATGACACGTGGCCTGTTTCGTTGCGTGTGTATATTATAAAAATCCTATCGAGTCTAAACAGAAAGAAATCCATTGTAGGTTTTGGATTGGAAAATAGCGTGGGATCATCTCTTCTTCGTCTTCGTATGAAAGATGATCGAAAAATCCGGTACTTAGTACAGAACGCAATGACCTATCAACTAATATACCATTCACTCAAGCTTTATGAATTTTGAATTTGATTTCGTGCCTTATTTTACAAAGAGAAATTAGAGATAAAGGGAGCGTCGCTAAGCCAAACTGAGAGATCACAGTGAACTCAGCGTTTCGCTTTTGGACAGTGTAAGGCTGAAATTGTAAGAAGAAGCACTGTTATCCTTTTTGTTTTGTTGTTTTATCTTGCTTCGTGCTCAGAAGAAAACCTAATTTTCTCTTTCATTTTGTTCCCTCTCAGCTTCTAGGCACATAACTTCAAAGCTGAATGAATAAATGATACACGATAGTTGTTGAAAGCTTTGTTAATTTCCGATACACTAATTCAGTCTCACCGTAGTTCATCATTTGAAATCGTGAACTGTTGCGTTCTTGTAGTTTTTTTCCTTGCACAATGATAAATTCTCCATTTACTTATTGAGTAATGTCCGTCTTGGTTAAATGTTGCAAATGGAGCATTATTGGTTTGTTTTCCATTTCTTTTATCAAGTTTTAATAGGTATCTCTTTGTATTCGCATAAAATACGATTGACAACAATAGATCTTGATCATGAACTTAGATCAGTTTAATGTTAAAAAATGGACACTAGAACTTGCAAAAGAAATAATTCCTTTGTTTTAACTACAAACTGAGCGAGAGATAGGGATGTTGATACGGATTTGAAGGCCACTAGCACATTGATAAATAAAATTCAATAATTTGCATTCAAATACGTTCACGAACTTGTAAAACTTTGCTCGTCCTATTTTTAGCTTACCACGTAATCATAGCATTCAAACTAGTTTTAACCCGAACATTATTTAAATAAACCAAAGTCATATGATCGGAACATTGTAAATTCTCTAACCAATAAGAACGAGGGACGTATTTTTAACATTTGATGCGTAATCAACTCGTAAACTTGTTTTAACGTGAAAATGTCAAGTAACCACCATGGCAGAGGTAAAACGATAACTGTTTTGTAGAGGGTATCATTTGCTTCCACCGTCGCAGGATTAAGGTAGGCACTTCACCGCTAAATATCAGTGATGAAGATGAATAGGGCTTACATTGATTAACATCTATGAATTAAACGAACGAAAACTATTTGGAAGTACTGTAATTCAGTTCATCTCATGAAATGCGACAGTTATTCAAGTTGAACTTAGGTGGACGATAATTTATGAATTTTGTTATTGTTCTTTTTACAGCTCAGAAAATATCGATGGCGCGATCTCTTATAATCTATCCACTGACTATCATGCTACTCGTCACCTTGTGCTCTGCAAAGGACAACAGCAGCAGTAAATCACGTGACAAGGTGAATTTATGAAACTAAAATAACAGCTGCTTAAAAACATCTGGAGTAATAAAAGCATTTCTGAGTCACGTGCCAACGGACAGTAAAGAGAATCGCAAATAACCTAATTGGATTTCAATTTCCAAAAAAAAAATAGATTCACTTAGACAAGAACGTTAGATTACTTAGGGACAGGAACAGTTGTAACGGCTTGAATTATATTTCGAAAAAGCTCTTATACCATTCTTTTTTCTGCATCCTACCAGCCTCCTTCATTTTGTAATGGGGGACAATCCGGGACTTGGACATACATGGCATGTGTCCCAGGATTCCCTGGGGCACCTGGCCGTGATGGACGTGATGGAGCCAAAGGAACCCTGGGCAGCCCGGGAAAGACTGGAACCCAGGGACCACGTGGTGTTGACGGAAAGAAAGGAGCAAAGGGGGAACATGGGATCCAGGGTCCTGCTGGCCAAAAAGGAATGCGAGGGGACAAAGGTGACAGTGGAACACCTCGGCTGTCTTCACACATGAACTGGAAGGAGTGCACCTGGAAAAAATTGGACGGCAGAGATTCAGGCGAGATATATGTGAGTGGACTTTCCATATTTTCATAGTGAATTTAGTGTTTTGCGTCACATCCTTACTACTTTGAAAAGAAATTATCCCTAAAAGAACATAAAAACAACGTATAAATCCCGTCATCTCTATTTTGGTGATGTAATTTTTCCTCGGAAACCCAGTTCATGTTGAATCAAATCCATTCTTATTTAACAGCGCTGTGAATTCATAAAGAAGTGTACCGACAATGCCCTCCATGTCTCAATTCTCTCCGCCTCTTGATTTGACATTTTCCTTCAATTACAGACGATTTTATTTTAAAAGTTTTGTCATGTTACTTAATAATTGTTTTGTTTTGTTTTTTTGTTTTTTAAAATTTAACAGCACTGTGAATTCCTTAAGAAGCACACAGACACTGCCCTCCATGTCTACTTTGCTGGTGACCTCAGGGTTGCTCACTGCGACGACTGTTGCAGCCGCTGGTATTTCAAGTTCAATGGCGCCGAGTGCAGCTCTCCTGGGTCTATTGATGGTGCATTCTACATGTGGCATGGAAGGAAGCATAGTCTTCACCGTCACCGCCACATTGAAGGTCACTGTAATAACATTCACAAGGGAAAGGTGCGAGTGGGATTCTGGGTTGGAAAGTGTACAACTGGTCGAAAGAGTGCTGACGCAGACACGGGCTGGGGTACAATGTCCCGGATCTTCATTGAAGAGGTGCCAAAAGCTCAGCAGTAAACACATGACACGTGATCAACTGGACTTTTCCTTTAATAAAAGTCTTTTAAAGAAAATGGTAGAAAATAACTAGAAATAATTATGTAGAACACTGCAGTGCTGAAGTCATGCAGATAGGTTTGAAGTTTAGTCTGTATATCAGTTAAACAATAAAGTCCAGAAACATTACCAAATGGCCCCTGATTTCTTTCTAAACAGAGCAGCTGCAACGAAATTACTGAAATCCCTTATCTTCACAGTAACTGTTGTAAATTTCGCTGCATTGGGAGCAAAAACATGTTGATATCTGATCCAAGCGTGATCGAAAGAAAAAATAAGCCATTTCCGTGCTGCTGTGAACCTCATTATAAAGACGAGGCTAAGTGCAAAGCTTTTCATATGAAAATTAGTTTTGTTTGCATATGAATAAAAACTTTTTTTTTTCAAGTTTGGTAACTAGAGGTCTATGTTACGAAACGCAACGCATGTAGATGGTTCAAGTGACAATTAATGGTACCAGATTTTCGGGAAAAGCAAAAAATAATATATTGCCGCGAAGGTTTCTTGTTTTCTTGTCATTGATATGTTTGCTTTTTTCTTAACTATTAGCACTGATATCATAGTAAAGCTACAAAACCAACCACCTCCATCACATGAAAACCATCATGTCTCAGGCGCTGGGTTAGGAGGAGGACAAGGGGAATGCTACTTCTTCTTTGGTATCGACGGTGGCGCGTTTCAAGTTTTCGTCGAGAAGCCTTCATGGGTTGGAGGGAAACATCTTAATGACAATTTATATTTAGATGCGTGCAGCAACTGAGTATTGCAATGCCTTCTCCCTTACAGATAGTTTCGTTATACTACGCAAAGCTGTCTCAGCGTTTCTTGTAAAAAAAAAAACAGTTGATTTTTAATTTTAGGAGTATACCGCCAGGCACAAAGTTTTTGTTGGATTTCTTCATTTTTTTTTTTTTTTTTTTTTTTTAGTTTTGTAGGAATTATATTTATGCTGTTTGGAGACAACTGATCAGATAATCAGAAATTAGGTTCTAAAACTTTTGAAAAGCTAAGAGCCAGCAAATAAAGAACAATATGCAGATTTACAAGGGAACTAAAAACAATTTTTATGGCGCTTCCGTAAATGAATTTTTTTAAATTCAATATTCCTTTTTCAAAAATAGGTAAAAAGCGCGATTACTGAAATATACATGGATAAACGTGCTTCTTTGTCAAATAGCGTTACTGGAGTAGATGTTTACGAAAGACAGATTCGCGAGAACATAACTTCGTGGGAACTTAAACAAGAACGGAGTCAAATTTCAACCTGCTGGGAACGAGGTTGGCCCTTCCCCCTTCTCCTTCATGACACCTTTTTTTTTTTCTCGCGTGGACATCTCTGAAATAAGAAAAGGAAGAAAATAATTTGGTCACTCTTAAACAGTCTCTTTAGATGAAATTATTTCGGTTTCTTTTTTATCTTTAATCTTCGTATGTGATCCGCAACTCATGTTTTTTTCTAATGCCCCCCCCCCCCCCCCCCAAATTATACTAGTCTTCGATACTCTATAAAAAGAAAGAAAATGATTGGTCCCTTAGTTTGTTTTGCGATTATTTACATTATTTTGGCAACCCTGTCAAAACAGCAGTGAAACACAGTTTTCTCATTCTCTGTAAACTACTACCCCCTAAGAACGCAAATAGTCTCTCAAACTGTAATATCTGGAAACACAGAAATTAGTTTCTGTTCAGTTAAGTGTTTTTGGTAGAAGATTCGTCTGGCAATTGTATTGACGTCCTTTCTAACCACTAAAGGTAGCATGACGACAAAGATTAGTTTTCAAATAAATGAAAAAGTAATTCTCAAACTCAAAGACTTCTCAAATTATGAAGATCTTGCGCATAATGATGTTAACTCTCACGAATTACCCAGTAGTCTCTCGGATACAAAACTTATCTCTGAGTCACTCGTACGAATCTGTTAAAACCCGCTTTACAATGAGTTGGGATTTTAGTCTCAAAGTGTCCCCAAATCCAAGATATTTTGGTTTACAAAATTCATGCGACTGCTTCTGGCTATATTTCTGTCGGACGAAATGTGTGGCCGAAAGGTGTGATGGATTTTTATAGAAAGTGGGGTAAGTGGGTGTTTTGGAGGGTGCGGGTGATTGGTTGATTGGGAGAGCGCAGGTTGATGATGATAGGCGAAGGAGAGGTAGGCGCAAAACAAATGCAGATTTTCGATCTCCAGAGATTAAGATCTCGCCTTTGCGGTTGCATATAAGAATTTCGTAATTTCAGTTTAGAGCGTGAACAACCTGCTGCTCTGAAAAGCGCGCGCAAACGATATGTGGATACACCGCTGTTCTTAAACATCAGTACAGGTTTCAGTACACGTGATCATGATGTATAGAGATTCATTCACCTTAAATTTCACGTAATCGTCCACGCTCTCCAAGAAGTTTTAAGAAAAGCGAGAGTAATAGCAATAAATACTGCTTCATGCCAATGGCCGCAGCTGACAGCCGGACCGATCCATGTGCCTCTCCTCGTGCTCGTCGGTACAATTTTGATTCTTTTTGGAAACGTTTTGGTGGAAACTAGACTCCAATCTCTAACTCCTGAACTGGTTGTAACTAAGTCGTTGATGAAGGTTTTCGGTGCAAAAGGAAGTGGTTTTGATCAGGAGTTTCCTTGGTTGGCCAAGTTTCCATAAATCGAAAATTTTCATTCATTTTAACCACGCTTATGCTGGAATAAAAGAGAAGGAGAAGGAAGACAGGTAAGGGGTCAGGGGGAGGGAGGGTGCTTACCGAGGGGCCTGGGCCGCTGGGCGCTTATATCAAATTCTGGCCAAAGGACGGGACGCTTAGTTGAGAGGGGAAAGGGACTCATTTAAAACAGGAGAGCAGGGGTGGAATGGTGGGTGGGGGGGGGGGGGGGCTGCTTATTCGATGATTTGTGATAAATACGGTAAATTGGACAAAAATAAAAAAAAATCCCATTCTTAAAGCCTGCTTTCCTTTTGGAAAGTAACAAGAACGCGGACTGACCAAAAGGAAAGCGGGCTCTGGGGACGAGATTGAAATCAAAACAAATAAATATTCCTTAAATCCCAATAAAAACAACGTAAAAACAAAGCTAACCATTTTCAGTTTAGGTATCTCGCAGTTTTAGCATTTAGAGTGATTTGCTGCATTCCCGTGAAAAACTCTTGCTGATGTGGTGAAACATCACTTGTTGTCACGTGACTAAATACACGTAAGTCACGTGACAACACTGAAGACAGTATTTGCTGAAGAAGACTGTGAGGAACAGTCA